>NC_086217.1:12773213-12985511 GCF_035770615.1 Melospiza melodia melodia | reverse complement strand
TTTTACGACAGTCGCGCTTTACGGCCTTATTTACGACAGTCGCGCTTTACGGCCGTATTTACGACAGTCGCGCTTTACGGCCGTATTTACGACAGTCGCGCTTTACGGCCGTATTTACGACAGTCGCGCTTTACGGCCTTATTTACGACAGTCGCGCTTCACGGCCGTATTTACGACAGTCGCGCTTTACGGCACCTTTTACGACAGTCGCGCTTTACGGCCGTATTTACGACAGTCGCGCTTTACGCACCTTTACGACAGTCGCGCTTTACGGCCGTATTTACGACAGTCGCGCTTTACGACACCTTTTACGACAGTCGCGCTTTACGGCCGTATTTACGACAGTCGCGCTTTACGGCCGTATTTACGACAGTCGCGCTTTACGGCCGTATTTACGACAGTCGCGCTTTACGGCCGTTTTACGACAGTCGCGCTTTACGGCCGTATTTACGACAGTCGCGCTTTACGGCCGTATTTACGACAGTCGCGCTTTCACGGCCGTATTTACGACAGTCGCGCTTTACGGCACCTTTTACGACAGTCGCGCTTTACGGCCGTATTTACGACAGTCGCGCTTTACGACACCTTTTACGACAGTCGCGCTTTACGGCCGTATTTACGACAGTCGCGCTTTACGGCCGTATTTACGACAGTCGCGCTTTACGGCCGTATTTACGACAGTCGCGCTTTACGGCCTTATTTACGACAGTCGCGCTTTACGGCCGTATTTACGACAGTCGCGCTTTACGGCACCTTTTACGACAGTCGCGCTTTACGGCACCTTTTACGACAGTCGCGCTTTACGGCCGTATTTACGACAGTCGCGCTTTACGGCCGTATTTACGACAGTCGCGCTTTACGGCACCTTTTACGACAGTCGCGCTTTACGGCCGTATTTACGACAGTCGCGCTTTACGACACCTTTTACGACAGTCGCGCTTTACGGCCGTATTTACGACAGTCGCGCTTTACGGCACCTTTTACGACAGTCGCGCTTTACGGCCGTATTTACGACAGTCGCGCTTTACGGCACCTTTTACGACAGTCGCGCTTTACGGCCGTATTTACGACAGTCGCGCTTTACGACACCTTTTACGACAGTCGCGCTTTACGGCCGTATTTACGACAGTCGCGCTTTACGGCCCTTTTACGACAGTCGCGCTTTACGGCCGTATTTACGACAGTCGCGCTTTACGGCCGTATTTACGACAGTCGCGCTTTACGGCCTTATTTACGACAGTCGCGCTTTACGGCACCTTTTACGACAGTCGCGCTTTACGGCCGCATTTACGACAGTCGCGCTTTACGGCCGTATTTACGACAGTCGCGCTTTACGGCCGTATTTACGACAGTCGCGCTTTACGGCACCTTTTACGACAGTCGCGCTTTACGGCCGTATTTACGACAGTCGCGCTTTACGGCCGTATTTACGACAGTCGCGCTTTACGGCCGTATTTACGACAGTCGCGCTTTACGGCCGTATTTACGACAGTCGCGCTTTACGGCCGTATTTACGACAGTCGCGCTTTACGGCCGTATTTACGACAGTCGCGCTTTACGGCCGTATTTACGACAGTCGCGCTTTACGGCCTTATTTACGACAGTCGCGCTTTACGACCGTATTTACGACAGTCGCGCTTTACGGCACCTTTTACGACAGTCGCGCTTTACGGCCGTATTTACGACAGTCGCGCTTTACGGCCGTATTTACGACAGTCGCGCTTTACGGCCGTATTTACGACAGTCGCGCTTTACGGCCGTATTTACGACAGTCGCGCTTTACGGCCTTATTTACGACAGTCGCGCTTTACGGCCGTATTTACGACAGTCGCGCTTTACGGCCGTATTTACGACAGTCGCGCTTTACGGCCGTATTTACGACAGTCGCGCTTTACGGCACCTTTTACGACAGTCGCGCTTTACGGCCGTATTTACGACAGTCGCGCTTTACGGCCGTATTTACGACAGTCGCGCTTTACGGCCGTATTTACGACAGTCGCGCTTTACGGCCGTATTTACGACAGTCGCGCTTTACGGCACCTTTTACGACAGTCGCGCTTTACGGCCGTATTTACGACAGTCGCGCTTTACGACACCTTTTACGACAGTCGCGCTTTACGGCCGTATTTACGACAGTCGCGCTTTACGGCCGTATTTACGACAGTCGCGCTTTACGGCCGTATTTACGACAGTCGCGCTTTACGGCCGTATTTACGACAGTCGCGCTTTACGGCCTTATTTACGACAGTCGCGCTTTACGGCCGTATTTACGACAGTCGCGCTTTACGGCACCTTTTACGACAGTCGCGCTTTACGGCCGTATTTACGACAGTCGCGCTTTACGGCCGTATTTACGACAGTCGCGCTTTACGGCCGTATTTACGACAGTCGCGCTTTACGGCCGTATTTACGACAGTCGCGCTTTACGACACCTTTTACGACAGTCGCGCTTTACGGCGTATTTACGACAGTCGCGCTTTACGGCCGTATTTACGACAGTCGCGCTTTACGGCCTTATTTACGACAGTCGCGCTTTACGGCACCTTTTACGACAGTCGCGCTTTACGGCACCTTTTACGACAGTCGCGCTTTACGGCCGTATTTACGACAGTCGCGCTTTACGGCCGTATTTACGACAGTCGCGCTTTACGGCACCTTTTACGACAGTCGCGCTTTACGGCCGTATTTACGACAGTCGCGCTTTACGACACCTTTTACGACAGTCGCGCTTTACGGCCGTATTTACGACAGTCGCGCTTTACGGCCGTATTTACGACAGTCGCGCTTTACGGCCGTATTTACGACAGTCGCGCTTTACGGCACCTTTTACGACAGTCGCGCTTTACGGCCGTATTTACGACAGTCGCGCTTTACGGCCGTATTTACGACAGTCGCGCTTTACGGCCGTATTTACGACAGTCGCGCTTTACGGCCGTATTTACGACAGTCGCGCTTTACGGCCTTATTTACGACAGTCGCGCTTTACGGCCGTATTTACGACAGTCGCGCTTTACGGCCGTATTTACGACAGTCGCGCTTTACGGCCGTATTTACGACAGTCGCGCTTTACGGCCGTATTTACGACAGTCGCGCTTTACGGCCTTATTTACGACAGTCGCGCTTTACGGCACCTTTTACGACAGTCGCGCTTTACGGCCGTATTTACGACAGTCGCGCTTTACGGCCGTATTTACGACAGTCGCGCTTTACGGCCTTATTTACGACAGTCGCGCTTTACGGCACCTTTTACGACAGTCGCGCTTTACGGCCGTATTTACGACAGTCGCGCTTTACGGCCTTATTTACGACAGTCGCGCTTTACGGCCGTATTTACGACAGTCGCGCTTTACGGCCGTATTTACGACAGTCGCGCTTTACGGCCGTATTTACGACAGTCGCGCTTTACGGCCTTATTTACGACAGTCGCGCTTTACGGCCGTATTTACGACAGTCGCGCTTTACGGCACCTTTTACGACAGTCGCGCTTTACGGCCGTATTTACGACAGTCGCGCTTTACGGCCGTATTTACGACAGTCGCGCTTTACGGCACCTTTTACGACAGTCGCGCTTTACGGCCGTATTTACGACAGTCGCGCTTTACGGCCGTATTTACGACAGTCGCGCTTTACGGCCTTATTTACGACAGTCGCGCTTTACGGCACCTTTTACGACAGTCGCGCTTTACGGCCGTATTTACGACAGTCGCGCTTTACGGCCGTATTTACGACAGTCCGCGCTTTACGGCCGTATTTACGACAGTCGCGCTTTACGGCACCTTTTACGACAGTCGCGCTTTACGGCCGTATTTACGACAGTCGCGCTTTACGACACCTTTTACGACAGTCGCGCTTTACGGCCGTATTTACGACAGTCGCGCTTTACGGCCGTATTTACGACAGTCGCGCTTTACGGCACCTTTTACGACAGTCGCGCTTTACGGCCTTATTTACGACAGTCGCGCTTTACGGCCGTATTTACGACAGTCGCGCTTTACGGCACCTTTTACGACAGTCGCGCTTTACGGCCGTATTTACGACAGTCGCGCTTTACGGCCGTATTTACGACAGTCGCGCTTTACGGCCTTATTTACGACAGTCGCGCTTTACGGCACCTTTTACGACAGTCGCGCTTTACGGCACCTTTTACGACAGTCGCGCTTTACGGCCCTTTTACGACAGTCGCGCTTTACGGCCGTATTTACGACAGTCGCGCTTTACGGCACCTTTTACGACAGTCGCGCTTTACGGCACCTTTTACGACAGTCGCGCTTTACGGCCTTATTTACGACAGTCGCGCTTTACGGCCGTATTTACGACAGTCGCGCTTTACGGCACCTTTTACGACAGTCGCGCTTTACGGCCGTATTTACGACAGTCGCGCTTTACGGCCGTATTTACGACAGTCGCGCTTTACGGCCGTATTTACGACAGTCGCGCTTTACGGCACCTTTTACGACAGTCGCGCTTTACGGCCGTATTTACGACAGTCGCGCTTTACGGCCGTATTTACGGCAGTCGCGATTTACGGCCGTATTTACGGCAGTCGCGCTTTACGGCCGTATTTACGACAGTCGCGCTTTACGGCACCTTTTACGACAGTCGCGCTTTACGGCACCTTTTACGACAGTCGCGCTTTACGGCCGTATTTACGACAGTCGCGCTTTACGGCCGTATTTACGACAGTCGCGCTTTACGGCCGTATTTACGACAGTCGCGCTTTACGGCACCTTTTACGACAGTCGCGCTTTACGGCCGTATTTACGACAGTCGCGCTTTACGACACCTTTTACGACAGTCGCGCTTTACGGCCGTATTTACGACAGTCGCGCTTTACGGCACCTTTTACGACAGTCGCGCTTTACGGCCGTATTTACGACAGTCGCGCTTTACGGCCGTATTTACGACAGTCGCGCTTTACGGCCTTATTTACGACAGTCGCGCTTTACGGCCGTATTTACGACAGTCGCGCTTTACGGCACCTTTTACGACAGTCGCGCTTTACGGCACCTTTTACGACAGTCGCGCTTTACGGCCGTATTTACGACAGTCGCGCTTTACGGCCGTATTTACGACAGTCGCGCTTTACGGCACCTTTTACGACAGTCGCGCTTTACGGCCGTATTTACGACAGTCGCGCTTTACGGCCGTATTTACGCAGTCGCGATTTACGGCCGTATTTACGGCAGTCGCGCTTTACGGCCGTATTTACGACAGTCGCGCTTTACGGCCGTATTTACGACAGTCGCGCTTTACGGCCGTATTTACGACAGTCGCGCTTTACGGCCGTATTTACGACAGTCGCGCTTTACGGCCGTATTTACGACAGTCGCGCTTTACGACACCTTTTACGACAGTCGCGCTTTACGGCCGTATTTACGACAGTCGCGCTTTACGGCCGTATTTACGACAGTCGCGCTTTACGGCCTTATTTACGACAGTCGCGCTTTACGGCACCTTTTACGACAGTCGCGCTTTACGGCCGCATTTACGACAGTCGCGCTTTACGGCCGTATTTACGACAGTCGCGCTTTACGGCCGTATTTACGACAGTCGCGCTTTACGGCACCTTTTACGACAGTCGCGCTTTACGGCCGTATTTACGACAGTCGCGCTTTACGACACCTTTTACGACAGTCGCGCTTTACGGCCGTATTTACGACAGTCGCGCTTTACGGCCGTATTTACGACAGTCGCGCTTTACGGCCGTATTTACGACAGTCGCGCTTTACGGCCGTATTTACGACAGTCGCGCTTTACGGCCTTATTTACGACAGTCGCGCTTTACGACCGTATTTACGACAGTCGCGCTTTACGGCACCTTTTACGACAGTCGCGCTTTACGGCCGTATTTACGACAGTCGCGCTTTACGGCCGTATTTACGACAGTCGCGCTTTACGGCCGTATTTACGACAGTCGCGCTTTACGCCGTATTTACGACAGTCGCGCTTTACGGCCGTATTTACGACAGTCGCGCTTTACGGCCTTATTTACGACAGTCGCGCTTTACGGCCGTATTTACGACAGTCGCGCTTTACGGCCGTATTTACGACAGTCGCGCTTTACGGCCGTATTTACGACAGTCGCGCTTTACGGCCGTATTTACGACAGTCGCGCTTTACGGCACCTTTTACGACAGTCGCGCTTTACGGCACCTTTTACGACAGTCGCGCTTTACGGCCGTATTTACGACAGTCGCGCTTTACGGCCGTATTTACGACAGTCGCGCTTTACGGCCGTATTTACGACAGTCGCGCTTTACGGCCTTATTTACGACAGTCGCGCTTTACGGCACCTTTTACGACAGTCGCGCTTTACGGCCGTATTTACGACAGTCGCGCTTTACGACACCTTTTACGACAGTCGCGCTTTACGGCCGTATTTACGACAGTCGCGCTTTACGGCCGTATTTACGACAGTCGCGCTTTACGGCCGTATTTACGACAGTCGCGCTTTACGGCCTTATTTACGACAGTCGCGCTTTACGGCCGTATTTACGACAGTCGCGCTTTACGGCCGTATTTACGACAGTCGCGCTTTACGGCCGTATTTACGACAGTCGCGCTTTACGGCCGTATTTACGACAGTCGCGCTTTACGGCCGTATTTACGACAGTCGCGCTTTACGGCCGTATTTACGACAGTCGCGCTTTACGGCCGTATTTACGACAGTCGCGCTTTACGACACCTTTTACGACAGTCGCGCTTTACGGCCGTATTTACGACAGTCGCGCTTTACGGCCGTATTTACGACAGTCGCGCTTTACGGCCTTATTTACGACAGTCGCGCTTTACGGCACCTTTTACGACAGTCGCGCTTTACGGCACCTTTTACGACAGTCGCGCTTTACGGCCGTATTTACGACAGTCGCGCTTTACGGCCGTATTTACGACAGTCGCGCTTTACGGCACCTTTTACGACAGTCGCGCTTTACGGCCGTATTTACGACAGTCGCGCTTTACGACACCTTTTACGACAGTCGCGCTTTACGGCCGTATTTACGACAGTCGCGCTTTACGGCCGTATTTACGACAGTCGCGCTTTACGGCCGTATTTACGACAGTCGCGCTTTACGGCCGTATTTACGACAGTCGCGCTTTACGGCATCTTTTACGACAGTCGCGCTTTACGGCCGTATTTACGACAGTCGCGCTTTACGGCCGTATTTACGACAGTCGCGCTTTACGGCCGTATTTACGACAGTCGCGCTTTACGGCCGTATTTACGACAGTCGCGCTTTACGGCCGTATTTACGACAGTCGCGCTTTACGGCCGTATTTACGACAGTCGCGCTTTACGGCCTTATTTACGACAGTCGCGCTTTACGGCCGTATTTACGACAGTCGCGCTTTACGGCCGTATTTACGACAGTCGCGCTTTACGGCCGTATTTACGACAGTCGCGCTTTACGGCCGTATTTACGACAGTCGCGCTTTACGGCCTTATTTACGACAGTCGCGCTTTACGGCACCTTTTACGACAGTCGCGCTTTACGGCCGTATTTACGACAGTCGCGCTTTACGGCCGTATTTACGACAGTCGCGCTTTACGGCCTTATTTACGACAGTCGCGCTTTACGGCACCTTTTACGACAGTCGCGCTTTACGGCCGTATTTACGACAGTCGCGCTTTACGGCCGTATTTACGACAGTCGCGCTTTACGGCCGTATTTACGACAGTCGCGCTTTACGGCCGTATTTACGACAGTCGCGCTTTACGGCCGTATTTACGACAGTCGCGCTTTACGGCCTTATTTACGACAGTTGCGCTTTACGGCCGTATTTACGACAGTCGCGCTTTACGGCACCTTTTACGACAGTCGCGCTTTACGGCCGTATTTACGACAGTCGCGCTTTACGGCCGTATTTACGACAGTCGCGCTTTACGGCCGTATTTACGACAGTCGCGCTTTACGGCACCTTTTACGACAGTCGCGCTTTACGGCCGTATTTACGACAGTCGCGCTTTACGGCCGTATTTACGACAGTCGCGCTTTACGGCCTTATTTACGACAGTCGCGCTTTACGGCACCTTTTACGACAGTCGCGCTTTACGGCCGTATTTACGACAGTCGCGCTTTACGGCCGTATTTACGACAGTCGCGCTTTACGGCCGTATTTACGACAGTCGCGCTTTACGGCACCTTTTACGACAGTCGCGCTTTACGGCCGTATTTACGACAGTCGCGCTTTACGCACCTTTTACGACAGTCGCGCTTTACGGCCGTATTTACGACAGTCGCGCTTTACGGCCGTATTTACGACAGTCGCGCTTTACGGCCGTATTTACGACAGTCGCGCTTTACGGCCGTATTTACGACAGTCGCGCTTTACGGCCTTATTTACGACAGTCGCGCTTTACGGCCGTATTTACGACAGTCGCGCTTTACGGCACCTTTTACGACAGTCGCGCTTTACGGCCGTATTTACGACAGTCGCGCTTTACGGCCGTATTTACGACAGTCGCGCTTTACGGCCGTATTTAACGACAGTCGCGCTTTACGGCCTTATTTACGACAGTCGCGCTTTACGGCCGTATTTACGACAGTCGCGCTTTACGGCCGTATTTACGACAGTCGCGCTTTACGGCCGTATTTACGACAGTCGCGCTTTACGGCCGTATTTACGACAGTCGCGCTTTACGGCACCTTTTACGACAGTCGCGCTTTACGGCCGTATTTACGACAGTCGCGCTTTACGGCACCTTTTACGACAGTCGCGCTTTACGGCCGTATTTACGACAGTCGCGCTTTACGGCCGTATTTACGACAGTCGCGCTTTACGGCCGTATTTACGACAGTCGCGCTTTACGGCCGTATTTACGACAGTCGCGCTTTACGGCCTTATTTACGACAGTCGCGCTTTACGGCCGTATTTACGACAGTCGCGCTTTACGGCACCTTTTACGACAGTCGCGCTTTACGGCCGTATTTACGACAGTCGCGCTTTACGGCCGTATTTACGACAGTCGCGCTTTACGGCCGTATTTACGACAGTCGCGCTTTACGGCACCTTTTACGACAGTCGCGCTTTACGGCCGTATTTACGACAGTCGCGCTTTACGGCCGTATTTACGACAGTCGCGCTTTACGGCCTTATTTACGACAGTCGCGCTTTACGGCACCTTTTACGACAGTCGCGCTTTACGGCACCTTTTACGACAGTCGCGCTTTACGGCCGTATTTACGACAGTCGCGCTTTACGGCCGTATTTACGACAGTCGCGCTTTACGGCCGTATTTACGACAGTCGCGCTTTACGGCACCTTTTACGACAGTCGCGCTTTACGGCACCTTTTACGACAGTCGCGCTTTACGGCACCTTTTACGACAGTCGCGCTTTACGGCCGTATTTACGACAGTCGCGCTTTACGGCCGTATTTACGACAGTCGCGCTTTACGGCCGTATTTACGACAGTCGCGCTTTACGGCACCTTTTACGACAGTCGCGCTTTACGGCACCTTTTACGACAGTCGCGCTTTACGGCACCTTTTACGACAGTCGCGCTTTACGGCCGTATTTACGACAGTCGCGCTTTACGGCCGTATTTACGACAGTCGCGCTTTACGGCCGTATTTACGACAGTCGCGCTTTACGGCCGTATTTACGACAGTCGCGCTTTACGGCACCTTTTACGACAGTCGCGCTTTACGGCCTTATTTACGACAGTCGCGCTTTACGGCCGTATTTACGACAGTCGCGCTTTACGGCACCTTTTACGACAGTCGCGCTTTACGGCCGTATTTACGACAGTCGCGCTTTACGGCCGTATTTACGACAGTCGCGCTTTACGGCCGTATTTACGACAAGTCGCGCTTTACGGCCGTATTTACGACAGTCGCGCTTTACGGCCGTATTTACGACAGTCGCGCTTTACGGCACCTTTTACGACAGTCGCGCTTTACGGCCGTATTTACGACAGTCGCGCTTTACGGCACCTTTTACGACAGTCGCGCTTTACGGCCGTATTTACGACAGTCGCGCTTTACGGCCGTATTTACGACAGTCGCGCTTTACGGCCTTATTTACGACAGTCGCGCTTTACGGCACCTTTTACGACAGTCGCGCTTTACGGCCGTATTTACGACAGTCGCGCTTTACGGCCGTATTTACGACAGTCGCGCTTTACGGCCGTATTTACGACAGTCGCGCTTTACGGCCGTATTTACGACAGTCGCGCTTTACGACACCTTTTACGACAGTCGCGCTTTACGGCCGTATTTACGACAGTCGCGCTTTACGGCCGTATTTACGACAGTCGCGCTTTACGGCCGTATTTACGACAGTCGCGCTTTACGGCCGTATTTACGACAGTCGCGCTTTACGGCCGTATTTACGACAGTCGCGCTTTACGGCACCTTTTACGACAGTCGCGCTTTACGGCCGTATTTACGACAGTCGCGCTTTACGGCCGTATTTACGACAGTCGCGCTTTACGGCCGTATTTACGACAGTCGCGCTTTACGGCCGTATTTACGACAGTCGCGCTTTACGGCCTTATTTACGACAGTCGCGCTTTACGGCCGTATTTACGACAGTCGCGCTTTACGGCACCTTTTACGACAGTCGCGCTTTACGGCCGTATTTACGACAGTCGCGCTTTACGGCCGTATTTACGACAGTCGCGCTTTACGGCCGTATTTACGACAGTCGCGCTTTACGGCACCTTTTACGACAGTCGCGCTTTACGGCCGTATTTACGACAGTCGCGCTTTACGGCCTTATTTACGACAGTCGCGCTTTACGGCCGTATTTACGACAGTCGCGCTTTACGGCCGTATTTACGACAGTCGCGCTTTACGGCCGTATTTACGACAGTCGCGCTTTACGGCCTTATTTACGACAGTCGCGCTTTACGGCACCTTTTACGACAGTCGCGCTTTACGGCACCTTTTACGACAGTCGCGCTTTACGGCACCTTTTACGACAGTCGCGCTTTACGGCACCTTTTACGACAGTCGCGCTTTACGGCCGTATTTACGACAGTCGCGCTTTACGGCCGTATTTACGACAGTCGCGCTTTACGGCCGTATTTACGACAGTCGCGCTTTACGGCCGTATTTACGACAGTCGCGCTTTACGGCCTTATTTACGACAGTCGCGCTTTACGGCCGTATTTACGACAGTCGCGCTTTACGGCCGTATTTACGACAGTCGCGCTTTACGGCCGTATTTACGACAGTCGCGCTTTACGGCCGTATTTACGACAGTCGCGCTTTACGGCCTTATTTACGACAGTCGCGCTTTACGGCACCTTTTACGACAGTCGCGCTTTACGGCCGTATTTACGACAGTCGCGCTTTACGGCCGTATTTACGACAGTCGCGCTTTACGGCACCTTTTACGACAGTCGCGCTTTACGGCCGTATTTACGACAGTCGCGCTTTACGGCCGTATTTACGACAGTCGCGCTTTACGGCAGTCTTTACGACAGTCGCGCTTTACGGCCGTATTTACGACAGTCGCGCTTTACGGCCGTATTTACGACAGTCGCGCTTTACGGCCGTATTTACGACAGTCGCGCTTTACGGCCGTATTTACGACAGTCGCGCTTTACGGCCGTATTTACGACAGTCGCGCTTTACGGCCGTATTTACGACAGTCGCGCTTTACGGCCGTATTTACGACAGTCGCGCTTTACGGCCGTATTTACGACAGTCGCGCTTTACGGCCGTATTTACGACAGTCGCGCTTTACGGCACCTTTTACGACAGTCGCGCTTTACGGCCGTATTTACGACAGTCGCGCTTTACGGCCGTATTTACGACAGTCGCGCTTTACGGCCTTATTTACGACAGTCGCGCTTTACGGCCGTATTTACGACAGTCGCGCTTTACGGCACCTTTTACGACAGTCGCGCTTTACGGCCGTATTTACGACAGTCGCGCTTTACGGCCGTATTTACGACAGTCGCGCTTTACGGCCGTATTTACGACAGTCGCGCTTTACGGCACCTTTTACGACAGTCGCGCTTTACGGCCGTATTTACGACAGTCGCGCTTTACGGCCGTATTTACGACAGTCGCGCTTTACGGCCGTATTTACGACAGTCGCGCTTTACGGCCGTATTTACGACAGTCGCGCTTTACGGCCGTATTTACGACAGTCGCGCTTTACGGCCGTATTTACGACAGTCGCGCTTTACGGCCGTATTTACGACAGTCGCGCTTTACGGCCTTATTTACGACAGTCGCGCTTTACGGCCGTATTTACGACAGTCGCGCTTTACGGCCGTATTTACGACAGTCGCGCTTTACGGCCGTATTTACGACAGTCGCGCTTTACGGCCGCATTTACGACAGTCGCGCTTTACGCCGTATTTACGACAGTCGCGCTTTACGGCCGTATTTACGACAGTCGCGCTTTACGGCCTTATTTACGACAGTCGCGCTTTACGGCACCTTTTACGACAGTCGCGCTTTACGGCACCTTTTACGACAGTCGCGCTTTACGGCCGTATTTACGACAGTCGCGCTTTACGGCACCTTTTACGACAGTCGCGCTTTACGGCACCTTTTACGACAGTCGCGCTTTACGGCCGTATTTACGACAGTCGCGCTTTACGGCCGTATTTACGACAGTCGCGCTTTACGGCCGTATTTACGACAGTCGCGCTTTACGGCCTTATTTACGACAGTCGCGCTTTACGGCCGTATTTACGACAGTCGCGCTTTACGGCACCTTTTACGACAGTCGCGCTTTACGGCCGTATTTACGACAGTCGCGCTTTACGGCCGTATTTACGACAGTCGCGCTTTACGGCCGTATTTACGACAGTCGCGCTTTACGGCACCTTTTACGACAGTCGCGCTTTACGGCCGTATTTACGACAGTCGCGCTTTACGGCACCTTTTACGACAGTCGCGCTTTACGGCCGTATTTACGACAGTCGCGCTTTACGGCACCTTTTACGACAGTCGCGCTTTACGGCACCTTTTACGACAGTCGCGCTTTACGGCCGTATTTACGACAGTCGCGCTTTACGGCCGTATTTACGACAGTCGCGCTTTACGGCCGTATTTACGACAGTCGCGCTTTACGGCCGTATTTACGACAGTCGCGCTTTACGGCCGTATTTACGACAGTCGCGCTTTACGGCACCTTTTACGACAGTCGCGCTTTACGGCACCTTTTACGACAGTCGCGCTTTACGGCCGTATTACGACAGTCGCGCTTTACGGCCGTATTTACGACAGTCGCGCTTTACGGCCGTATTTACGACAGTCGCGCTTTACGGCACCTTTTACGACAGTCGCGCTTTACGGCCGTATTTACGACAGTCGCGCTTTACGGCACCTTTTACGACAGTCGCGCTTTACGGCCGTATTTACGACAGTCGCGCTTTACGGCACCTTTTACGACAGTCGCGCTTTACGGCCGTATTTACGACAGTCGCGCTTTACGGCCGTATTTACGACAGTCGCGCTTTACGGCCGTATTTACGACAGTCGCGCTTTACGGCCGTATTTACGACAGTCGCGCTTTACGGCACCTTTTACGACAGTCGCGCTTTACGGCCGTATTTACGACAGTCGCGCTTTACGGCCTTATTTACGACAGTCGCGCTTTACGGCACCTTTTACGACAGTCGCGCTTTACGGCACCTTTTACGACAGTCGCGCTTTACGGCCGTATTTACGACAGTCGCGCTTTACGGCCGTATTTACGACAGTCGCGCTTTACGGCACCTTTTACGACAGTCGCGCTTACGGCACCTTTTACGACAGTCGCGCTTTACGGCCGTATTTACGACAGTCGCGCTTTACGGCCGTATTTACGACAGTCGCGCTTCACGGCCGTATTTACGACAGTCGCGCTTTACGGCACCTTTTACGACAGTCGCGCTTTACGGCCGTATTTACGACATTCGCGCTTTACGGCACCTTTTACGACAGTCGCGCTTTACGGCCGTATTTACGACAGTCGCGCTTTACGGCCGTATTTACGACAGTCGCGCTTTACGGCCGTATTTACGACAGTCGCGCTTTACGGCACCTTTTACGACAGTCGCGCTTTACGGCCGTATTTACGACAGTCGCGCTTTACGGCCGTATTTACGACAGTCGCGCTTTACGGCACCTTTTACGACAGTCGCGCTTTACGCACCTTTTACGACAGTCGCGCTTTACGGCCGTATTTACGACAGTCGCGCTTTACGGCCGTATTTAC
The DNA here is from genome assembly GCF_035770615.1 of Melospiza melodia melodia. Lineage (NCBI taxonomy): Eukaryota > Metazoa > Chordata > Aves > Passeriformes > Passerellidae > Melospiza > Melospiza melodia. The sequence continues at coordinate 12,971,346 of NC_086217.1, read as the reverse complement.
GACAGTCGCGCTTTACGGCCGTATTTACGACAGTCGCGCTTTACGGCCGTATTTACGACAGTCGCGCTTTACGGCCGTATTTACGACAGTCGCGCTTTACGGCACCTTTTACGACAGTCGCGCTTTACGGCCGTATTTACGACAGTCGCGCTTTACGGCCGTATTTACGACAGTCGCGCTTTACGGCCGTATTTACGACAGTCGCGCTTTACGGCCGTATTTACGACAGTCGCGCTTTACGGCACCTTTTACGACAGTCGCGCTTTACGGCCGTATTTACGACAGTCGCGCTTTACGGCCGTATTTACGACAGTCGCGCTTTACGGCCGTATTTACGACAGTCGCGCTTTACGGCCGTATTTACGACAGTCGCGCTTTACGGCCGTATTTACGACAGCCGCGCTTTACGGCCGTATTTACGACAGTCGCGCTTTACGGCCGTGTTTACGACAGTCGCGCTTTACGGCCGTATTTACGACAGTCGCGCTTTACGGCACCTTTTACGACAGTCGCGCTTTACGGCCGTATTTACGACAGTCGCGCTTTACGGCACCTTTTACGACAGTCGCGCTTTACGGCCGTATTTACGACAGCCGCGCTTTACGGCCGTATTTACGACAGTCGCGCTTTACGGCCGTATTTACGACAGTCGCGCTTTACGGCAGTCTTTACGACAGTCGCGCTTTACGGCCGTATTTACGACAGTCGCGCTTTACGGCCGTATTTACGACAGTCGCGCTTTACGGCACCTTTTACGACAGTCGCGCTTTACGGCCGCATTTACGACAGTCGCGCTTTACGGCCGTATTTACGACAGTCGCGCTTTACGGCCGTATTTATGACAGTCGCGCTTTACGGCACCTTTTACGACAGTCGCGCTTTACGGCCGTATTTACGACAGTCGCGCTTTACGGCCGTATTTACGACAGTCGCGCTTTACGGCCGTATTTACGACAGTCGCGCTTTACGGCCGTATTTACGACAGTCGCGCTTTACGGCACCTTTTACGACAGTCGCGCTTTACGGCCGTATTTACGACAGTCGCGCTTTACGGCACCTTTTACGACAGTCGCGCTTTACGGCCCTTTTACGACAGTCGCGCTTTACGGCCGTATTTACGACAGTCGCGCTTTACGGCCGTATTTACGACAGTCGCGCTTTACGGCCGTATTTACGACAGTCGCGCTTTACGGCCTTATTTACGACAGTCGCGCTTTACGGCCTTATTTACGACAGTCGCGCTTTACGGCCGTATTTACGACAGTCGCGCTTTACGGCACCTTTTACGACAGTCGCGCTTTACGGCCGTATTTACGACAGTCGCGCTTTACGGCACCTTTTACGACAGTCGCGCTTTACGGCCGTATTTACAACATTCGCGCTTTACGGCCGTATTTACGACAGTCGCGCTTTACGGCCGTATTTACGACAGTCGCGCTTTACGGCCGTATTTACGACAGTCGCGCTTTACGGCACCTTTTACGACAGTCGCGCTTTACGGCCGTATTTACGACAGTCGCGCTTTACGGCACCTTTTACGACAGTCGCGCTTTACGGCACCTTTTACGACAGTCGCGCTTTACGGCCGTATTTACGACAGTCGCGCTTTACGGCCGTATTTACGACAGCCGCGCTTTACGGCCGTATTTACGACAGTCGCGCTTTACGGCCGTGTTTACGACAGTCGCGCTTTACGGCCGTATTTACGACAGTCGCGCTTTACGGCACCTTTTACGACAGTCGCGCTTTACGGCCGTATTTACGACAGCCGCGCTTTACGGCCGTATTTACGACAGTCGCGCTTTACGGCCGTATTTACGACAGTCGCGCTTTACGGCAGTCTTTACGACAGTCGCGCTTTACGGCCGTATTTACGACAGTCGCGCTTTACGGCACCTTTTACGACAGTCGCGCTTTACGGCCGCATTTACGACAGTCGCGCTTTACGGCCGTATTTACGACAGTCGCGCTTTACGGCCGTATTTACGACAGTCGCGCTTTACGGCACCTTTTACGACAGTCGCGCTTTACGGCCGTATTTACGACATTCGCGCTTTACGGCACCTTTTACGACAGTCGCGCTTTACGGCCGTATTTACGACAGTCGCGCTTTACGGCCGTATTTACGAACAGTCGCGCTTTACGGCACCTTTTACGACAGTCGCGCTTTACGGCCGTATTTACGACAGTCGCGCTTTACGGCACCTTTTACGACAGTCGCGCTTTACGGCCGTATTTACGACAGTCGCGCTTTACGGCACCTTTTACGACAGTCGCGCTTTACGGCCGTATTTACGACAGTCGCGCTTTACGGCCGTATTTACGACAGTCGCGCTTTACGGCACCTTTTACGACAGTCGCGCTTTACGGCCGTATTTACGACAGTCGCGCTTTACGGCCGTATTTACGACAGTCGCGCTTTACGGCACCTTTTACGACAGTCGCGCTTTACGGCCGTATTTACGACAGTCGCGCTTTACGGCCGTATTTACGACAGCCGCGCTTTACGGCCGTATTTACGACAGTCGCGCTTTACGGCCGTGTTTACGACAGTCGCGCTTTACGGCACCTTTTACGACAGTCGCGCTTTACGGCACCTTTTACGACAGTCGCGCTTTACGGCCGTATTTACGACAGCCGCGCTTTACGGCCGTATTTACGACAGTCGCGCTTTACGGCCGTATTTACGACAGTCGCGCTTTACGGCACCTTTTACGACAGTCGCGCTTTACGGCCGTATTTACGACAGTCGCGCTTTACGGCCGTATTTACGACAGTCGCGCTTTACGGCCGTATTTACGACAGTCGCGCTTTACGGCCGTATTTACGACAGTCGCGCTTTACGGCACCTTTTACGACAGTCGCGCTTTACGGCACCTTTTACGACAGTCGCGCTTTACGGCCGTATTTACGACAGTCGCGCTTTACGGCACCTTTTACGACAGTCGCGCTTTACGGCCGCATTTACGACAGTCGCGCTTTACGGCAGTCTTTACGACAGTCGCGCTTTACGGCACCTTTTACGACAGTCGCGCTTTACGGCACCTTTTACGACAGTCGCGCTTTACGGCCGTATTTACGACAGTCGCGCTTTACGGCACCTTTTACGACAGTCGCGCTTTACGGCCGTATTTACGACATTCGCGCTTTACGACACCTTTTACGACAGTCGCGCTTTACGGCCGCATTTACGACAGTCGCGCTTTACGGCCGTATTTACGACAGTCGCGCTTTACGGCCGTATTTACGACAGTCGCGCTTTACGGCACCTTTTACGACAGTCGCGCTTTACGGCCGTATTTACGACAGTCGCGCTTTACGACACCTTTTACGACAGTCGCGCTTTACGGCCGTATTTACGACAGTCGCGCTTTACGGCCGTATTTACGACAGTCGCGCTTTACGGCCGTATTTACGACAGTCGCGCTTTACGGCCTTATTTACGACAGTCGCGCTTTACGGCCGTATTTACGACAGTCGCGCTTTACGGCACCTTTTACGACAGTCGCGCTTTACGGCACCTTTTACGACAGTCGCGCTTTACGGCCGTATTTACGACAGTCGCGCTTTACGGCACCTTTTACGACAGTCGCGCTTTACAGCACCTTTTACGACAGTCGCGCTTTACGGCCGTATTTACGACAGTCGCGCTTTACGGCCGTATTTACGACAGTCGCGCTTTACGGCACCTTTTACGACAGTCGCGCTTTACGGCCGTATTTACGACAGTCGCGCTTTACGGCCGTATTTACGACAGTCGCGCTTTACGGCCGTATTTACGACAGTCGCGCTTTACGGCAGTCTTTCCGACAGTCGCGCTTTACGGCCGTATTTACGACAGTCGCGCTTTACGGCCGTATTTACGACAGTCGCGCTTTACGGCACCTTTTACGACAGTCGCGCTTTACGGCACCTTTTACGACAGTCGCGCTTTACGGCCGTATTTACGACAGTCGCGCTTTACGGCCGTATTTACGACAGTCGCGCTTTACGGCACCTTTTACGACAGTCGCGCTTTACGGCCGTATTTACGACAGTCGCGCTTTACGACACCTTTTACGACAGTCGCGCTTTACGGCCGTATTTACGACAGTCGCGCTTTACGGCCGTATTTACGACAGTCGCGCTTTACGGCCGTATTTACGACAGTCGCGCTTTACGGCCTTATTTACGACAGTCGCGCTTTACGGCCGTATTTACGACAGTCGCGCTTTACGGCACCTTTTACGACAGTCGCGCTTTACGGCCGTATTTACGACAGTCGCGCTTTACGGCCGTATTTACGACAGTCGCGCTTTACGGCCGTATTTACGACAGTCGCGCTTTACGGCACCTTTTACGACAGTCGCGCTTTACGGCCGTATTTACGACAGTCGCGCTTTACGGCCGTATTTACGACAGTCGCGCTTTACGGCACCTTTTACGACAGTCGCGCTTTACGGCCGCATTTACGACAGTCGCGCTTTACGGCCGTATTTACGACAGTCGCGCTTTACGGCCGTATTTACGACAGTCGCGCTTTACGGCACCTTTTACGACAGTCGCGCTTTACGGCCGTATTTACGACAGTCGCGCTTTACGGCACCTTTTACGACAGTCGCGCTTTACAGCACCTTTTACGACAGTCGCGCTTTACGGCCGTATTTACGACAGTCGCGCTTTACGGCACCTTTTACGACAGTCGCGCTTTACGGCACCTTTTACGACAGTCGCGCTTTACGGCACCTTTTACGACAGTTGCGCTTTACGGCCGTATTTACGACAGTCGCGCTTTACGGCCGTATTTACGACAGTCGCGCTTTACGACCGTATTTACGACAGCCGCGCTTTACGGCACCTTTTACGACAGTCGCGCTTTACGGCACCTTTTACGACAGTCGCGCTTTACGGCCGTATTTACGACAGTCGCGCTTTACGGCAGTCTTTACGACAGTCGCGCTTTACGGCCGTATTTACGACAGTCGCGCTTTACGGCCGTATTTACGACAGTCGCGCTTTACGGCCGTATTTACGACAGTCGCGCTTTACGGCCGTATTTACGACAGTCGCGCTTTACGGCCGTATTTACAACAGTCGCGCTTTACGGCACCTTTTACGACAGTCGCGCTTTACGGCCGTATTTACGACAGTCGCGCTTTACGGCCGTATTTACGACAGTCGCGCTTTACGGCACCTTTTACGACAGTCGCGCTTTACGGCAGTATTTACGATAGCAACCAATCAGCACCCACTCAGCACCATCTCAGCACCATCTGAGCAACCAATCAGAACCCGCTCAGCACCATCTCAGCAACCATCACAGCAACCATTCAGCAGCATCTCAGCAGCATCTCAGCAACCATCTCAGCAACGAATCAGCACCCCCTGAGAAACATATCGGCACCATCTCAGCAACCAATCAGCACCCACTAAGCACCATCTCAGCAACCATTCAGCACCATCTCAGCACCATCTCAGGATCATCTCAGACACCAATCAGGACCCACTCATACCAATCTCAGCAACCAATCAGGACCCACTCATAACAATATCAGCAACCAATCAGCACCCCCTAAGGAGCATCGCAGCATCTACTCAGCACCATCTCAGCAACCAATCAGCACCCACCCAGGACCATCGCAGAACCAATCAGTACCCATTCAGCACCATCTCAGCACCCACTCAGGGCCATCTTAGCAACCAATCAGCACCATCTCAGGACCTTCGCACCACCCACTAAGGACCATCTCAGCAACCAATCAGCACAATCTCAACACCCATTCAGCACCATCTCAGCACCAATCCGCACCATCTCAGCAACCAATCAGCACCCACTCAGGACCATCGCAGCAACCAATCAGCACCCATCTCAGCACCCATTCAGCTCCACCTCAGCAACCAATCAGCACCATATCAGCAACCAATCATCACCCACTCATAACAGTATCAGCAACCAATCACGACCCCCTCATAAAAATCTCAGTAACACATCAGCACCCCCTCAGGACCATCGCAGCATCCACTCAGCACCATCTCAGCAACGAATCAGCACCCACTCGTAACAATCTCAGCAACCAATCAGCACCCACCCAGGACCATCGCAGCAACCAATCAGCACCCATCTCAGCACCATCTAAGGACCATGTCAAAAACCAATCAGGACCCACTCATACCAATCTCAGCAACCAATCAGGACCTACTCATAGCAATCTCAGCAACCAATCAGCACCCCCTCAGGACCATCGCAGCATCCACTCAGCACCATCTCAGCAACCAATCAGCACCTACCCAGGACCATCGCAGCAACCAATCAGCACCCATTCAGCACCATCTCAGCACCCACTCAGGGCCATCTTAGCAACCAATCAGCACCATCTCAGCACCATCTCAGCACCATCTGAGCAACCAATCAGAACCCGCTCAGCACCATCTCACCACCAATCAGTACCATCTCAGCACCATCTCAGCAACCAAGCAGCACCCACTCAGCACAATCTCAGCAACCATCACAGCAACCATTCAGCAGCATCTCAGCAGCATCTCAGCAACCAATCAGAACCCAATCAGGACCATCTCAGCAACCATCTCAGCACCATCTCAGCAACCATCTCAGCAACCAATCAGCACCTGCTCAGGAACATCGCAGCATCCACTCAGCACCATCTCAGCAATGAATCAGCACCCCCTCAGAAACATATCAGCACCATCTCAGCAACCAATCAGCACCCACTAAGCACAATCTCAGCAACCATTCAGCACCATCTCAGCACCATCTCAGGATCATCTCAGACACCAATCAGGACCCACTCATACCAATCTCAGCAACCAATCAGGACCCACTCATACCAATATCAGCAACCAATCAGCACCCCCTCAGGACCATCGCAGCATCCACTCAGCACCATCTCAGCAACCAATCAGCACCCCCTCAGGACCATCGCAGCATCTACTCAGCACCATCTCAGCAACCAATCAGCACCCACCCAGGACCATCGCAGCAACCAATCAGTACCCATTCAGCACCATCTCAGCACCCACTCAGGGCCATCTTAGCAACCAATCAGCACCATCTCAGGACCTTCGCACCACCCACTAAGGACCATCTCAGCAACCAATCAGCACAATCTCAACACCCATTCAGCACCATCTCAGCACCAATCCGCACCATCTCAGCAACCAATCAGCACCCACCCAGGACCATCGAGCAACCAATCAGCACCCATCTCAGCACCATCTAAGGACCATGTCAAAAACCAATCAGGACCCACTCCAACCAATCTCAGCAACCAATCAGGACCTACTCATAGCAATCTCAGCAACCAATCAGCACCCCCTCAGGACCATCGCAGCATCCACTCAGCACCATCTCAGCAACCAATCAGCACCTACCCAGGACCATCGCAGCAACCAATCAGCACCCATTCAGCACCATCTCAGCACCCACTGAGCACCATCTCAGCACCCAATCAGCACCATCTCACCACCAATCAGTACCATCTCAGCACCATCTCAGCAACCAAGCAGCACCCTCTCAGCACCATCTCAGCACCATATGAGCAACCAATCAGAACCCGCTCAGCACCATCTCACCACCAATCAGTACCATCTCAGCAGCATCTCAGCAACCAATCAGCACCCACTCAGCACAATCTCAGCAACCATCACAGCAACCATTCAGCAGCATCTCAGCAGCATCTCAGCAACCAATCAGAACCCAATCAGGACCATCTCAGCAACCAATCAGCACCCGCTCAGCACCATATCAGCACCAATCCGCACCATCTCAGCACCCACTCAGCACCATCTCAGCAACCATCTCAGCAACCAATCAGCACCTGCTCAGGAACATCGCAGCATCCACTCAGCACCATCTCAGCAATGAATCAGCACCCCCTCAGAAACATATCAGCACCATCTCAGCAACCAATCAGCACCCACTAAGCACCATCTCAGCAACCATTCAGCACCATCTCAGCACCATCTCAGACACCAATCAGGACCCACTCATACCAATCTCAGACACCAATCAGGACCCACTCATAACAATCTCAGCAACCAATCAGCACCCCCTCAGGACCATCGCAGCATCCACTCAGCACCATCTCAGCAACCGATCAGCACCCCCTCAGGACCATCGCAGCATCTACTCAGCACCATCTCAGCAACCAATCAGCACCCACCCAGGACCATCGCAGAACCAATCAGTACCCATTCAGCACCATCACAGCACCCACTCAGGGCCATCTTAGCAACCAATCAGCACCATCTCAGGACCTTCGCACCACCCACTAAGGACCATCTCAGCAACCATTCAGCACAATCTCAACACCCATTCAGCACCATCTCAGAACCAATTCAGCACCCATTCATCACCGTCTCAGCACCAATCCGCACCATCTCAGCAACCAATCAGCAGCTAATCAGGACCATCACAGCAACCAACCAACACCCATTCAGCACCATCTCAGCACCCACTCAGGGCCATCCTTGCAACCAATCAGCACCATCTCAGGACCTTCTCAACATCCACTCAGCACCATATCACCACCAATCAGCACCATCTCATAACCATCTCAGCAACCAATCATCACCCACTCATAACAATGTCAGCAACCAATCAGGACCCACTCATACAATCTCAGCAACCAATCAGCACCCCCTCAGGACCATCGCAGCATCCACTCAGCACCAATTCAGCACCATCTCAGCACCGACTGAGGACCATCTCAACAACCAATCAGCACCCACTCAGAATCATCCCAGCAACCAATCCGCACCAACTCAGGACCATCTCAGCACCCTCTCAGCACCATCTCAGCACCGACTCAGGACCATCTCAGAAACCTAGAACTGTACCTAGACCGTACCTGGAACGTACTGGAACTACAATGCGCCCCAAGAGGTGCCATCACAGGTGCAGGCAATATTCTGCCATCGACGGGGTTTTCAGGCGCAAGCTTCACCCTTTCGCCACCCCGCACATCCTGTTCTACTATTAGTGGCAATACCCAGCCCCTGCATCCGTGTCACAGGCCTACAGTGATCTCGGCGCAAGAACAATACACTGCCTTTACCAGCCCTAAGGTTGCTGTCATGTGTTAAGCTGCAATCCCAGTCCCACAGTGATTAAGACCAGGCCCAGTGATTTCAGCTCTTGACCCACAAGCTTTATTTTACTGCCAGCTCTCTTCTTCCAGCTCCAGCTCTCTGTTTCTCCAGCTTCAAATGCCAGCATCTGGCTCTTGGCTCCAGCTGGGCAACAATTCAGCTCTGGCACGAGCCTCCGAAAGCCCACCCCACCATCCATATGCTAGCCCTGCAGTGATTTTAGCCCCCACCGAGCAGTCCCCAGTCACTTTGCACACCCCTGCGTAAGTTGTCCTGGATGCCCACGGCCCCGTTCACAGGTCTAGTGCCTTTGCCATTTTCATTCAAATTGCCAGCCCCGCAGTGCACTTCCCAGCCCCACAGAGATTTCAGCCGCACCCCAAGAGGTGCCATCACAGGCGCAGGCAATATTCTAGCATCGACGGGGTTTTCAGGCGCGAGCTTGCCGCCCCCTTTCCCCACTCCACACATCCTGTTCTACTATTAGCGGCAATACCCAGCCCCTGCATCCATGTCACAGGCCTACAGTGATCTCGGCGCAAGAACAATACACTGCCTTTACCAGCCCTAAGGTTGCTGTCATGTGTTAAGCTGCAATCCCAGTCCCACAGTGATTAAGACCAGGCCCAGTGATTTCAGCTCTTGACCCACAAGCTTTATTTTACTGCCAGCTCTCTTCTTCCAGCTCCAGCTCTCTGTTTCTCCAGCTTCAAATGCCAGCATCTGGCTCTTGGCTCCAGCTGGGCAACAATTCAGCTCTGGCACGAGCCTCCGAAAGCCCACCCCACCATCCATATGCTAGCCCTGCAGTGATTTTAGCTCCCACCGAGCAGTCCCCAGTCACTTTGCACACCCCTGCGTAAGTTGTCCTGGATGCCCACGGCCCCGTTCACAGGTCTAGTGCCTTTGCCATTTTCATTCAAATTGCCAGCCCCGCAGTGCACTTCCCAGCCCCACAGAGATTTCAGCCGCACCCCAAGAGGTGCCATCACAGGCGCAGGCCATATTCTAGCATCGACGGGGTTTTCAGGCGCGAGCTTGCCGCCCCCTTTCCCCACTCCACACATCCTGTTCTACTATTAGCGGCAATACCCAGCCCCTGCATCCATGTCACAGGCCTACAGTGATCTCGGCGCAAGAACAATACACTGCCTTTACCAGCCCTAAGGTTGCTGTCATGTGTTAAGCTGCAATCCCAGTCCCACAGTGATTAAGACCAGGCCCAGTGATTTCAGCTCTTGACCCACAAGCTTTATTTTACTGCCAGCTCTCTTCTTCCAGCTCCAGCTCTCTGTTTCTCCAGCTTCAAATGCCAGCATCTGGCTCCAGCTGGGCAACAATTCAGCTCTGGCACGAGCCTCCGAAAGCCCACCCCACCATCCATATGCTAGCCCTGCAGTGATTTTAGCCCCCACCGAGCAGTCCCCAGTCACTTTGCACACCCCTGCGTAAGTTGTCCTGGATGCCCACGGCCCCGTTCACAGGTCTAGTGCCTTTGCCATTTTCATTCAAATTGCCAGCCCCGCAGTCCACTTCCCAGCCCCACAGAGATTTCAGCCGCACCCCAAGAGGTGCCATCACAGGCGCAGGCAATATTCTAGCATCGACGGGGTTTTCAGGCGCGAGCTTGCCGCCCCCTTTCCCCACTCCACACATCCTGTTCTACTATTAGTGGCAATACCCAGCCCCTGCATCCGTGTCACAGGCCTACAGTGATCTCGGCGCAGGAACACTACAGTCTCAGGTACCAGCCCTAAGGTTAATGTGATGTGTTAAGCTGCAATTCCAGCCGCACAATGACAAGACCAGGCCCAGTGATCCCAGCTCTTTTAGCCCTTTTCCCACAAGCTTTATTTTACTGCCAGCTCTCTTCTTCCAGCTCTGTGTCCCATTCTGCGATTAGTGCTCAGATCCACAATGAGTATCCCTTGTAGCAGTGACTCTTTCTGCAGCACTGCCGTCCCCACCCCGGCCCCAGTGATTTCAGCTCCAGTCCCACAAGCTTTATTTAACTGCCAGCTCTTCTTTTGCACTTTCTGCTTAAAATCTTCACAGTAGTGCCACACAATACTACTTGTGCTTCTCAGGACAGGATCTTTGTTTTAGCTCTAGTTCTTGAGCTCTGATCACAGCCCTTACAGCAATTTCAATTCCAACCATGCAGTTCACCTCCCCGCTCCACAATCCCTATCCCAGCCCCACGGGGGTTTTACACCAAACCCTACCATATTTCTGTCTCCTCCAGGTCTGCTGCCTCAGCTCCAGCTCCTCAGCTTCCTACTGGCTGCAGCTAAAAGCTGCTCATGCTTCTCACTGCACCTTGGGGCTGTTGATAAGGCCACAAATCAGTTACTGCCATCATTACAATTTCAGTATCTCTAGAAGCTGTCCCATCCACCCACCCAGCCCTAAGTGGCAACCTTAAGTGGCATCCCAACTCTGGGGACACTGGAGGCCTGAAGCTCAACATCCACCCTCCCCCTCCCCCTGGCTCTCAGCCCAGCACCTGCACAAAGGCCCCCTCACCTCCCCTCAGGCAGCTCCAGGGGCTGGGAATAGCCACTGGACTCCTGCCCCCCCATCCCAAAAGGCACTCTTGGGCTGGTTCTTGGGCCCTAGAACCCTCTGAGCCCCCACACCCTCAGCCCCTCGTTGGTACCACAGGGCAGGGGCTGGGAACCCCCAGGCATAACCTGCAGGCCCTGTGCTGCAGCTCCATGCCTTCCTCCCATGGCATTTATCTAGCCTCAGCATTTCCACCACTCCACATTGTTTTGGGCCTGACTCATGCCAAAATCATTATTCCACACCCTGGGGTTTTATGTCCCCACTGCTCTCACAACTGGTGTTTCAGCCCCAGTCCCACAACCCTTACCAAATTAACATGAGATATCTAGTAAAGAAAACAAATCAAACCAAAAAGATGTATTAAAACAGGCAATAATAAAATAACACAATTAAGAAAAAAAAACATTACAAGTAAAAACAAAATAAAGTAATAAAAATACAAAAAGCAAGCTTTATTCCTTGTATTCTGAACATTTCTTTACATCCAGAAACCACAAAACGGCTACTTCCCAGCCCCCAGTGACAGCAGACGGTGCCCCCCCCCCCACCGCGCCACTCCAGGCCCCACACCAGCCGCCGGCTACCCGAGCCACGCAGGGCGCGGCAGAAAGAACTGGACACGGCCGGCCCCAGATATGGCCGCAGGCATCGCGTCCGTGCTCACCAGCGCTCCCCGGATCAGCTGCCGCGGGGGTCCCGTCCTGCCGCAGCGCCGCTCCTCGGACCGCGCATCCGCAGCTCCCGTCGCTCCCAGCTTCACCGCCGAACTGACGCCGCTGCCTCTCCAACGCCCGCTATTTATGCCCCACGGGCGGACAGCCAGCCAATCACAACCCGAAGCAGCGCCTGCCGGCTCCACCAATCCCAGCCCGCCAATTCCCGCCGCGCTCGGATCCGCGACTCCCCGCGGTCCCCTCAAGCGCTGCTCCCGCCGCCGCCATTGCTGTGGCCGCGTCCGCCCGCTCCCCGCCGCCTGCCCGCTTCCCTGGACCAGAACCTGATCCCGACCAGGACCTGAACTGGAAGCTCCCGGCCGCCCTTCCCGTCCGCAACAGCGCCTGCCGAGGCAGCGGCAGCGGGGACGCTGCTCCGCCGGCTCCCAAAGCGGCGGTGGCGGGAGCGGCGCCTCAGACGTACGGGCGAGCGGGGCCAGTCTGAGGCGGCGAGCCGCGACTGAGCGGGCTGAGATTGGCGGGACCGCTTCCGGTTTGAAAGGGCGGCTGTGATTGGACAGGGCGGACGGAGAAAGGCGGGCCGTGATTGGCAGGCTTAGGAGCCGTCAGGCTGAGGCCCGTGGGAGCGTGGGGCGGAGCTCGGGCTGCCCGAAGGGCTCGCAGCCGGCGGCGGCGGCGGCGGCGGCGGCGGCGGCGGCGGCGGCGGCGGCGGCGGCGGCGGCGGCGGCCGCGGCGGCGGCGGCGGCGGCGGCCGCGGCGGCGGCCGCGGCCGCGGCGGCCGCGCTCGCCAAACCCCCGTCCCCTTCTCCGGCCTTCTCTCGTGCCCAGGTCCCGGCGAAAAGACTCCCGCAGAGCCCCTACCGGAGAGCCCCATCGGCACTCGGGGCAGGAGGCGGAGAGGAGTGTAGCCCGGGAGGGGTTCCGTGTCGTCTTTGCGACAGCAGGGCGGACTAGGGAGCGGCGGCGATTTGGTGAGGAGAGGGCTCGGGAGCGGGGAGGGCGTGCAGCGCCCGCTGCGGGCTCTGGGTGCCTCTTCTACCGCAGTGCTTCCGCTTCTGCGGGGACTTGGCCTGCCCCGACTGGCCGAGATCAGCACCCTGGCCAAAGTTAAGTGCCCGCGTCCCCCTGCCCGCCCTCCGCCTGCTGCGGGCCCGCTGCTCACCCTCGTCGTCGGATGTTATAGATGATAAAACAATATTGGCTTTCACATTCATAGATTAGCTTTTTGCATTACAAGTATTTTGATATGGTAAAACTTATACTTACTTTTAACTGCTTTGTATAGTGTAATATGCCAGTTTATGTATGCACTGTATATTTCATATGAATAGTAGCCTGATAAATATATCGTAGGCTTTAGCAAAATGTTGAAATAGAAACTAAAGTACTTCTATGTAACTAACTCAGAAAATGGTGTAAAGCAATTATTCTGTTTCTTATAACTGCAGACTGCCCCTACCAAGTGATAATAGTGACAAAAAGAGCTTAAGCATCCAGGAAGCATTTATCGACTCTTATCGGTATTATCAGGGAGTGTGAAGCAACAGGATAAAACTACAGGAAGAAATAAAATGTGTAGACCTCATTTACAGAACGTTCTGCAGACAAGTCAGAGGTTAAAACCAAACAAGAGAGTTCCTGGAACATCAAAAAGTCAAAGGAATGTTTGAATAATGTGTAAGTTAATGAATATGCATGTAACCTCAGCAATGTAACAGTATATAGTGAACATGTTTTTAAGCTACCTCTGTGCTCTTTGGCTGTGTGCTAAAAGCATCCCAGTGCTGGATTATTTTGTCCTTTTATCCTTTAATAAACTTTTAAAGAATGAACTCTGTTTATCACATCAGTGAAGCTTAAGCTGATCTGCATCCAGGTGTTTTGGGACCTGCTGGGGCAGGCCATCGAGGTAAGTGTGGGGCTACTGCAGTGGAGGCCAAGTATTTCAACACAATAGCATAATCAGCAACGTTAATTAATTTTGTGTTCTTCATGCAAGCCTCAGCCTTAAGAACTCTACCAGCCTCTAATAATACGCATAGTGTTACTAGTATTAATATTTAGGTAAGGATTGTTAGTGTTAACACTGGTACTAAGTATGTTAGCTGGTATTTACTGTGAAGCTCTGCTCTCCCACAGTATGACAAGGTCCTGAAGCTGTCCTCAGGTGCAGAGTTAGGTGAGCACTGCTGTCCTTACCACGATCCCCCGATGGAGCCACGCTCCAGAGACGGGCAGCAATGAATCTGCAGATGCCTTCCCAAGGTGACAGAGCTTGCCCTCCTTCCCATCTGCAGTCAGGGGATGTGAAGGCAACCATTGCTGTCCTCGGCTTCATCATCTCCAGTGCAGCCAAGCACAGTATAGACAATGAGTCTCTGTCAAGTGAGCTGCAGCAGCTGGGACTGCCCAAAGGCAGGGGAAGCCCTCAGGGTGGCACCATCAGCCAGACCTGCTGGGATGTTGCTTAGTTCCCAGCCCCTGCCTTCTTCACACCCAGATGGAGGGCAGGCTGCCTGCTGTGCTGTCCTCCATCACCTCCCTTCTGTACCATCAGTCCCTGGGGGCTCCTCAGGTGCTTTGGTGAGGTTTGGCAGCTGCAGGTCTGGTGTGAGCAGAGGGATTCTTCTCTTGTCTCCCCTCATAAGCAAAGCATGCCAGCCAGCTGTGCTATTTTACATGTCACTGACCCACAAAATTGCAGGAGACTGAGGACTCGTAACAGGTGCAAGACAGGTTCAAAAGGAACTTGGGACAAAACCTCTGCCTTTGTCAGTCCAAAGGGACAGCAGAGCTCACATCTGCTCACAATAATCCTCTGGAGAGCGGAGCAATGTTTGTATGGAAAGATGACTGGGGGTAAAATCAGTGGAAACCGAGTTACATTTGTATCCTAACAGGAGCTATAATGGGACAGAAATTTTAGGGTAAAATACAGGTGCTGTTCCCAGGATGGAGCTGGGTTGGCATGCTCCACAATGATTCCCCATACAACCATAAGGACCTGCTAACGGGGGTGGAGTGGAATGGGGCACCACAACCAGGCTCTGCCAAAATCTTTGCAGGGGCAGCAACTCCATGGTACTTTGAAGCTTATTAACTGCCTAACAAGGGCTATTTGGCATATGTAGGAACACTTTCCAACCTAGCATCTGAAGACCAATTTAGAGGAGGCGCCTCTAAGTCGAAAGCCAGCCAGACCTTATGTTCTTAGCACCATTCATTTAGAAGAAATCCTGTTACATTTGCAAATTTAAGAGGTGACACCCCCATTCAGACCATGGCTCCTGGGTGCCAACAATAGCTCTTTTCAACAGCAAGGAAATCTGCATGCCCTAGTGTCTCAAGGTCACTTCACCTGAGAGTCCAGAGACCCTAATCCAGCCAGAGTCCTAGCTCCCAGAAAACTACTGCTATAAGAAATCCTTCAAAGTGTGCAATTCTAGGAGTGGAAATCCTACAGGAAACACGAGGTTTCAGGCTCCAAATGGGATCTCTTTTCCACACAGTGGAAAACTCAGCAAGCCCTTCTGGCAAGGCCAGTTCACAGGAGGCCTAGCTGGGTATGATAACAAGTAGACAGAGAGACATGGGAAATGGGGAATCTAGGCCCAAAGGAATGAGGAAGAGTTGATGGTATAGTTTAACCAGTAGATCGCTTGGCTTACAGAATTTCATGAAACATTAAGTACAAAAAAAGTCAAACAAGTATCAGACCTGCCTATTTTCTCACCATTGCATAAGAAAATCCTAAAAGCAGTATAAAGTCACTGCCTAAAACTGATCATAGGATGTAACAAAAAAACAATTTAGGTCATTTGCTAAACTCCAGCAGCCAAGCTGGCCCTACCAAATGTGTATGTTTATATATACAGCAAACAAAACCAAAATCCAAGTAATACCTATCAGAACTCTATTAAAGAAACCTATTGTAATTAATCCTACCTCAAATACAAACCAACCCATCCAGAAAGTTAGCTTCACTCCAAAAACAATTTACACAGAGTTAATAATACCAAGAAATAAAACAACACACCATATACCACCAATGAATATAATAGTGAAGAAAAAAACCCCACATTTTTTTCTTTTTTTTTAATTTAAACTAACTTCCTTTATTAGCTAGAACAAAAGATTATGCCAGGACTGTAACAACAACTTCTTCTCCTTCTGAAATGTCCCTTCTCATTCCCAAATTCCTTACAACTTCTGAGTTTAAATCCAAGCAAAATTTGTGCACTTGTGCGTTCGATGCTCCCGTCAGATTCTCTGTTTCCCTCCACATCTTCTTACAATTTCAGTCTTCACGCTGTCCTGCCGTCATGAGTTTGACAGAAGAATGGCACATGTTAACAGAGGATTTCCCTCCCTCCCTCCCTCTGGTTTCCTTAGCACATATCAGTCAATCCCAAACCTGCAATGATGCACGCTCACCCCAAGGCTCACAGCAAGCATGCAGCAGCTCAGGCTTACTTGGCTCCAGGGCTCTGTGCCTCAGATAGCTGAGGAAACTTCTGATGAGCCTCTGTTCCAATAAATTGGAATGCAAACTCAGCTCCATCTCAGGGTCTTGGCGGGAGGCAGGAGAACATCTGGCTGAGCTGCAAAAAATCCTTTCTTGGGCGGCTGCACTCTGCTGGAAAGGGGAAGCACATGCTAGTGAACAGCCGCTCAGAAACAATTCTTTTCTAATGTTACCTGCTCTACTTGACTGCTCACTAACACAAGTCTAATTTTATCATTGCAGGGAGAATTCTGTGGGAAAATGTCTGATGAGCAGCATCAAAGGCCTTGCTCCCTGCCACACAGCCTGCAACACCCTTGGGAGAGCAGAACAGTAAAATCACCGAACTCTCCTTTCCATGGGGAAGGGTAGAAGATTACTGTGGGAGGCATATAATGCTCCTATAAATGCACAGCCATTTGCTTTCAGAAGCCCAGAGTTAAGGATCTTCTCTAGGAAGCCAGACATGACATGATATTTCTAAGATTTTCTTCCTTATTGAAGGAAATTTATGTATATAGACACTCTTATAAACGTATGTATGTTTTTGGGTTTTTTTTTCTTCTGAAGTTCCCAAGCTCCCCACTTTCTTCTGAAGTTCTGAAGAATGATTTCCCATCTTGAGTAATTTAGAAGAAATGGCCCCTGTGACTCTGGACAGAAGGGCTACCTGCATTTTTGATCATGACAGCTTTTGGGTTTACCCTGGAAGCAGGAGCAGCCAGAGCTGAGGCTCTGCAGAGGCTGACCCCGGCCAGCCCCTTCCTCACTTATCTGTGTGACAATGACTTCCAGGCAGAAGGATGCAAAGCAGGTTTTTGTCTTTTCTCTTGAATGCCAACAGGTAAAATATTTAGGCTTTGAAATAACTAATTACCCTCTCTTTGAACTATCCCAAGGACACTTTTAAAGAAAAGACAGAAGATTGCTGGTACATCCATATGGGATAAGGAGGAAAGCAGCAAGGATCCGAGGCCAGCGGCGTGGCCGGGCAGTGTCACGTCCCTGCCACCCTGTGACAAGGCACACAGCTGCAGAGCCCCAGAGCCTGCAGGCCCTGCAGCTGCCACACGGATGGACCTGGTTCCCTCCCCGGGTGCCCAGAGGGAAACCTGAGGGCAGGCGTCCACCCCGAGGGTGCACCCGGAGCCCCGGGCAGGGATGGAGTCACTGGCTGCTCTCTGGGGACGAGACCCTCCCTGCAGGTGACACTGCCTTGTCCTCTCCCTCCCTGGGGGACAGGGACCTCCAGGGTCTATGACCAGCCTCCTTCTGTCAGCATCCAGGTGCTGTGTTAGAGCCAGAGGGGTCAAGGCTTTCCAGAACCATAGGACCCTTTAGGCTGGAAAAGCCTTCTAAGGTCATCGAGCCCAGCTGCTGCCCCAGCACTGCCAAGCCCCCACCCAAATCAGGTCCCTAAACACCACATCTTGCCATGCTTTAAATGTCTCCAGCAATGGGGACTGCCCTGGGCAGCCCGCTCCTACGCCTGACCACCCTTTCAGTGAACAAATTGGTCCTCAAAGCCAATCTAAGCCTTCCCTGCTGCAACTTGAGGCCATTTCCTTTTGTCACGTCACTTCTTACCGGAGAGATCTCGGCACTTAAACCTTACCTGCCCCTTCCCTAGGAGGTCTCTGGCTTGCCTGGATGAGAGGAGAAACACTCCCACCACAGGAACGGCAGCTCAGCAGGTCCCACACCGAGGCAGGGGAGCAACTGTCCTCACCAGAGCTCCCGTGTCAGCTCTCAGAGATCGGCTCTGCTCAGTGCTTCAGAATTGGCTGTTTGGAGGAAGGGGGAAAAACAGGTTAGCCAAGATTTTTATCCAGACTTATCTGATGTCTTTGCCTGCTTTGCCTCTTCCTGACTTCCTCCTGCTAAGAAAACAGCTGCCTTTGGACTTCTAGGGGGAACTGTCACGTAATGCTCGAAAAGAAACTACAGAAATGTGTCTCATTTTTAAAGACTCAGCAGAGAAGACAGATAACTGCAGCTTCTCCATCCCCACTGCCTGCAGAGCTGCCAGGCACCAGGCCAGCTCTGCTGCTGCTTCAAGTTGTTCCCAACTCTGCTGCAAGAACTGAAGGCTGCTTTGGCGTGCCATTGCTCCGCTTCTCCCAAAAAAGATCTTTCAGTGCTGTTACCCCTCCACGGGAAGGGCTTTTCTGTCTCACACACTCGGTGACACGAGGCTGCGCGAAGCTGCAGCAGCCTCTGCTCCGGGTGGGAAGGGCTTTCTTCCTCCTCTGGCACCTGGCTGGCACAGGTTGCTCACAGATGCTGGGGCTGCCCCATCCCTGGAAGTGTTCGAGGCCCATTGGTGCTCTGGGATCAGGCTCAGAGCAACCTGGTCCATGGAACCATGTCCCTGCCCACGGCAGCAGGCTTGGAATCAGGTGATCTTCAGAGCCCCTTCCAACCTGAATTATTCCATGATTCTATGAACTCAAAAAACTCGGGGAAGAAATCTGTAAAGGTCACTAAATACATAAAAGCATATCCCCATCAGCATAATTTTGAATGAAAAGTATATCTACAAACAGGGAGAAATATTCTATGTATTTGCTGTTGCTACCTTTCAGGCGTAATTTTAGCTATCGCTTCACGTTTTTAAATATTCTCTTTTGAAATAATAAGCAGTGTTCAAATTTTAGCATTTTTACACTATTGCAGAAGCAAAAATCGCTGACAGTCAGGCCGTGTCATTCTTTATGGAGCAGAGCCATCGTGACAGAATTTTTACAGGACGTCACTCCACAGAGAGCACCAAATTCCATATCAGTTGGCAGTTCTGTTCCTCCACATCAGAAAGCTAAACTAGGACAAGACAGCCTCGGGCTTCATGAAGGGCAAGGCAATAAGAGACGCACCTTAATAATATCATTACAATTTCCACAGATCTGTCACCTGATCTGTGACAGCACAGCACCCTGTCCGAGAGGAAGGTGAGCCTGCCCAGGACAGGGGTGGAACTAGGTCGTTTTCAGGATCTCTTCCACCCCAAACCATTCTGTGGTGTGATGAAACAGGAGAGTTGTAAGGGAGAAGAAGGATGAATTCCTTTGGAAGGATAATTGTTTGCCTCTCTAGTAGCAGGCTTTGCTGGCAGGATTGTTTTGCTCTTGCACTGACTGACCTTGGCTGAAGGTGCTTCACCCTGCAGAGAGCGCTAACAGCCTGCTGCACACGCTGTTCTTGGGCAGACTGCACGGAGCTCGAGGGCAAAGAGCCCCCAGCAGTTCCGTGACAGGAGCAGATGCTCCTCCCCACGTTTGGAAATATCCATTAGGGATTTTTCCAGGGGACGGCAACAGCAGACCGGTGTGTACTGCAAGGGCAGACTCTGCAGGCTGCCTGAAACCTGGCTGGGCTCCAATCAAAGCACCTCTTGGGTCTGCTTCTCCCGCTCCTGGTATTGAGCCTAGCTGGCACCCCAGCGCACGGTTACTGGAATACAGAATAAATCAGTGCTGCAGTGAACTGCACTACAAGCTCTGCAGCTCTCGCTGTGTGTGCAGGGCTTAAAACACACCTGGTGCATTTGAAACAGATGAAAATTATGGCTCCCCCTGAATAAACATGATTTCTCTCCTAGATATCATTTTGAAAAATAATACTTCAAGGGGTGATCAGAATGGGAGCACAGACAAACGCAAAGAATAAAAACTACAGCGTTTGATGCTTTATCAAAAGGTGTGTCTGCCCTACCGTGTCGGGAAGCTGGACTGCTGGACCCAACTTTGCAGCACATTCTTGTCATTGCTTCTGAGCCACCTTCCGCAGCTGCTCTCGTGGCATTTGCCGTGCCATTTGCAAATCACAATACGAGCGAACCTGGAAGACAAAGCACAAGATAAATTTACAGCTGGACAGTCAAATCTTTTTCTCCAAAATGCAATCAATGTACAGCTTTCCCCTTAAGCTGAAGTACAGGCCAAATTCATAGAATCATTTGGGTCAGAAAAGCCCTTCAGGCAGTGAAAACGAGCATTTAGGTGTGGTGTGAAGCTTGGGGAGCCCTGAAGAGGCCGTAAAAGTCAACTGATATTCTTTGGAAATTACAAATAAAAAATGGGAGGAATGAATTTACAATGAATCCAGTGCGGAAACGCCACAAGGGACAGCTTGTAGGGGAGATGCCTGAAAGCCAAAGCTGTGCTTCAGTGGCATCTGAGGTGGCAATATTGCAGAGTACCTGTACACAAGTTTCTTTTCACTGTGAGCAGCGGCTCAGAAGACCTGGCTGTAAAAAACACAGGTTACTGTCCCCAAGCACATGCCAGTGGTCTGGAAAAGGGTGACACTGGTTGACATGACTGTTGTGTTTGCTAAAGGGGAGAGCTCCTCAGTCCTCCTCACTTCACTGATGCTCCCAGTTGTGGTGCAGGTGAATGGCACCACTGGGCTGTGCTTCACCTCCCTGGGTATATTCTGTGCAGGGAACTGCAATGCCATTGCAACTTTTCTGCTCTCGCATCATTCTTCCAGAAAAAAACAGTACCTTGAAGGGGAAAGTGCCCTGTCCCTGTCCCACTTCCTTTGTCACTTGTGGTAACCCGCAGCACATTCCCTGCACATGTTATCTGAATGTTAACTCTGTTCACAAGTGCTGTGAATAAACCCAAATCTAACTGAGAAAGTTCCTCTCTGCTCACATTTCAATACAAGGCTGGAACTATCACCTTGCAAAGAACTTTCCTCTACCAGTGCTAGATGCAAAACTAAAAAGCCAACCTAGGAATGCCTGCCACACTCCAGCACACAAAGCTGCTGCTGTTTCTGCTGCTTTTAATGGCTTAGGCTGAGGGCTTTTCTGTTCTTCCTTTGCTCTGCTAATGGGAAGGACTTCGAGACCTCTTTGAACTAGCTACAGATAGGGAAGATTGAGTAAACAAGTATTCTTCAGCCCATTTCTCTTAAGAGTTTGTCCTGACAGATATCTTCTCCCTCCTGAGGGTTAGATTATAGCTTGTTTTTCCCTTTTTTTCCCCTTTAGCCCCTGAAGCATTTCGCACCCTGCTGGGCAAATGCCCAGAAGTAATCAGACTGCCTGAACACGGGAAACGCAGACAAAAGAAAAGGCTGGAAGTTACTGTTCTTCTCCCAGCTGGCACTGCCAACTCCTGAGGGCTCAGCCACGACAGCCCACGTTTCTGAGAGTACCTGTACGCTCTGGGTGTGTGCAGCCCTTGGGTCCTGCGGCAGCCTGGAGCTGCAGGCTCACATATCCACCCCGAGCTCCTGGAACCTCCAGGACAAAGCCACCTCTCCCTGCTGCTCCCGTGTTGCTCTGCCTGTGGAGCAGGGAGGGAAGGCACACAGGTTAGCACAGTGGCAGTGCACGAGCTGCCAGGCGTCACCCATCTGACCTGCACCAAAGAGAAAATCTTAATTTTCAAAACTTCCCATCATGCCACACAAAACACTGAAGCCTTCCAAATCTGGAAGGGATAGCCTGGCATGATGCCCCCCCAGGTCATATCTTACATAAAGAGTTCTTTTTCTCCTGCACAAGGCTCTATATCCTACTTTGACTGATATACAAATATCTATAGAAACTACAGATATTCAATAAGCAATCTTAAATCATAACAGCCAGGCCTCTGTATGGCCGCGCTTAACTCCTGCTGAGCTCAGGCCATCTCCCCATTCCTCAGGCATCAGAAAGCACTGAAACTCCCGTGTTTTCCTGGGGGCTGCCTGCTTGCAGCTGCCCTCCTCTCACCAACGGGGCCACCTGCCAGGCTCCCCAGTGCACAGGGCACAGCAGCCTCCAAGGGGAGTATTCGTCTGTTTGAGAGGTGATTAAAAGCCTGGGGAAAAAAAAAGCTCAGCGATACTGTGGCTCTGAAGGTGCAAGAATCATTACCCTGGAGATGTGCAGGTCACCTGGTTCATGCTGGGCACACTCTCTGCTCGCTTCACCTGAGCGTTCAGCTGGAGAGATCCATTTCCACGCGCTGGGCTGGGTCCATCTCCGTCCCTGCTGTGAGAAGGTGTTCGGGGGGATGCCACTGCCTGCTCAGCAGAGGCTCCACACACTCTGCCAGCAGCAGGGGCAGCCTTTGAGGCCACACCAGCCTGGCGGAGAGTCACTGAGCCATTCTGACAGCGTTAATAGCGCCACTGATGAATCCTCAACCTGAACCCCAAATTTCACCAGAGCAGTTCTTCCCCAATTTGCTGCTAACAGCTGTACACTGCAGCTCCTCTGCTGTTTTCCAGCTACAGATGCGTGCCAGCACAGGAATATCAGTGTATTTTTTTCCCCCACATCTGTCTGATAACGTTGGCTGTAACGCTGGCATTGTCACGACTATTAAGTCATCCATGCTAAAATGAAATAAACCCCCCACTCTGAAGCACTAAATTCTCTACCAAAGCAAGTGTCTTACTACTGTCTGCTTGGCCATACTGGGCAGCTTATTTTCATTCGGACAAATGAAATGAGCTTTTCCAGTACAAAACCCCTCTCCAGCAGCACAGGACGTACCACGACTACCTCGGCCAAGAGAAGCGCCCCCGCCAATGCCCATCAGCGGCCCCCCAGAACCCGCCCGCCCGCGGCGCCGCTGAGCCCACAGCCCGTGTGCTCGGCACTGCGTACCTCACGGACAATCCCGCCGCTGCGGCCTCGGGGTGCCCAACAGCCGGTCCGGGGCACGGGCCACGCGGCTCCTTTCTCCCGCCCTTGGTGCCGCCATCTCGGGACGCTCGAGCGCCTCCCGGCCGAGCCGCTGCCAAGGTCGCGATCGCGCCTGCGCCGCGGCAGAGACGCGTCATGGCCGCCGCCCCTCGGCTGCCTGTCCGGGGGGGGGCTGCGCTGCTGCCGCGCTCTGGGGCGGGCGGGGAAGGCGGGCAGAAGACCAGCTGCGATGGCCTCAAAAATCTTCTAAAATAAATGCCAAACACCTGCATCTTACTCTACAAGAACCAAAGAAGCCCCCTTCCTTTAAAACCATCTTGAAATATATTTTATATTTCTATTTTTTATATTTACATTCACATGCATATTTATACCGGACATTGATGTGTTAAGTAATTGATATAGTACATTACGTCTATTCCTATTATTGATATTTATTTATCTGTTGTGTTTTCATATATATCTTTATATATTGATTGCATATTTCTATACTTAGATTTATATTTCTATACCAGTTCCATTATTCCAAATAAAAACCCCGTCAGTAAACAAATGAACATAAAAAAGCCCTTTCTTTTAAGCGACATTGAAATAGTATAATTTATACTTTGTATAATTATATTCAGATTTATATCTATTGTCTCTTTTGACGCAATAATGATAATATATAATATAGATAAAATTCCAGAAGTTTATTTAAATGCTTATTTAAATTCCTTGTCATATCTACTCCTACAACAAATTTTTTCCTCTGTTTTTAAATTTTACATATCTAGATGTATTTATGACATATTACTATACTTAGATTACCACCTTTATACTGTTTGTATTTGTAATTTTTAAAATCAAAACCCTGCCTATTGGCAAATAAAAAACCCGCTTTATTTAACTGTTTTTAAAAAAATATATATATTTATAATTTTGATATGTATGTTTATCATTTGTTAAATATTATAACATATTGATGTACTGTATTTAGAAATACTTTATACATATTTCCTATAATATGTTATGATACTTTATATACAGTATTACTTGCATTATGTATTATATCAATTTTTATTTTTCCATATTTATGAATATTTTCTATTTCTAGATATGTCTGCATATATTTGTCATACATTTCTATATTTATTTTTTGATTGGGGTTTCTATTTCTAATATCTATTTTTACACATCTATAAACATATATAATATCCTGTATTAAAATTATATCTTATTGTAATATATAATGATATATGTTACATGGATTTTTATTAACATATTCGATTTGATTTACATTTTAGGATTTTTATTCTCACTTCAATACATATATTTGTTTTGTTTAATTAGCGTTACACTTAAATTTTACATTTAAAATCCAATTCCTAAATAAAATGACAAACAGCATCGAATTCCCACCAATATCTTCCAAAAACATCAAGATACCTCCAACAGCCAAGCAACTGCCAGCGAAAAAACCACACAACGCTCTTTTCGATAGCAATTCTCATCGGGTCAGAAAAATGGAACAAAAATAAAAGGAAACCCTATTGAAACACACACAGCAAATCACAGAAACTACTGAAAAAAATGAAACCAGCCTAATAAACTCCAAACAGTGCCACTGATCCTGAATGTTACTAAAAAAAA
This sequence comes from Melospiza melodia melodia, assembly GCF_035770615.1. Taxonomy (NCBI): domain Eukaryota; kingdom Metazoa; phylum Chordata; class Aves; order Passeriformes; family Passerellidae; genus Melospiza; species Melospiza melodia. The sequence goes on along the minus strand of NC_086217.1, from coordinate 12,946,232 downwards.
ATAAACAAAATTCTACCTCTACACTAACTCAAAGAATAAACAATCCTGTGTAAAAATAACTTTAAAAACCGAACTAATTAACGAAATGGGAAAAAAAAATCTCAACCCCTAAAAACTAAGAAAACAACTACCCAAATAAATACTTAAAAAGACCCACCATGTAAATACCCATATTCCCAAAACTAAATCTGAAAAACAACAACCAAATACATCAAAGGACACACACACAAAAAAAAGCCCCAAAACCAAATAAACTTAAATTTACAACAAAAAAATTATTCCCAACTGAATAAACCCATAGTGCCTCAAGCTATCAAAATAAAAATACCACCTAGAAACAAACACAAAGACTAAAGACAAACGTAACCATAAACAATGTTCCCCAAATTACCCGTAACCATAAAACATACACAACAATCAAACAAACCAAATAAATAAAAGCTCTGGAAAACGATAAACTCACATGCAATTATCGAGATTAAAAACCCGCTGCTATGAACGACACGACCCTACCTCAAGCCCCCCAAAACAAACACTACACACTCACGCTAATAAAAGCCACCGCAACAGAATTAAAATGCGAACTGCTGCTTCACGCTACAACCCGTAAAAACATTGCGCGCCCTTCTAAACATAATACCCCGGAAAAAAAATATATATCCGACTACAAAACCCAATCCGAAACAAACCATTATCATCCCTACCGGCACTGAGAACCGTGCCGCTCAGGAAGAACACCGTATCCCTTAGCGGACACCCGCTGCAAACCGAACCCAGCGATGCAATCAACGCCTCCAAAGCGCCTCCGAACCACGGCACCGCCGAACTTGGAGCGGCCGAACCCCGCGCTCGCTGCCGGCCCCGGACGGAGCGCGGCTCCCGGCAGGAAAGCGGCTCCTGCGGCGGCTGCTCCGGCACGCGGGGCCGGCGCCGTCCCGGGGAGCCCCGCCCGCTGCCCCTGCCCGGCGGGGCCGGCACCGGGCCCGGGGCTACCGGCAGCGCCCGAGCCCCGTGCCCGGAGCGGACGGAGCGGCCGGCACGGCCCGGGCCGGCGCAGCAGCGCCCGCGCCACCTCTGCCGCCCTTGGCCGGCCCGGCCCGGCTCCGCTCGGCTCCGCACGGCTCGCACCGGCGCGGCTCCGCCACTGCCGCCCTTGGCCGGCCCGGCCGCACCGAATCCCCCGTGCGCCCCGGCAGCTGCCCGGGCCGTGCCAGCAGCGCTCCCGAGCGGGAACGTTCCGGGCCGGGCCGCGGGCACGGGGAGCGCCCTCCAATGCAGCGGCACAGCCCCATTGCAGCCCTGCAAACGCTCCCGGAGCTGCGGCTTCCCCCAACCCAACCCCGAAACTTACGCCGCAGGCGGGCTCACCTCACTTCAACAAGGGCAAAGAAATGTGTTCTCCCCTCCAATTTCACCCCCTAGGAGAGCAGAAAAGAAGGGGCGCTCCCCAAATGAAAGCGCCCCTTTCGGCTTTTCCGGCTCTTCGGCGGAACTCGGCCCGGTTGGGCGAAAGTCGGTCATATTCGGCTCTTTGTCTAAATGCGGCCAATGTCGGCTACACTCGGCTACCGGTTACACTCGGCTATCATCGGCTCTTCGTCTCAAGTCGGCCGTGTTCGGCTACACTCGGCTCTTCGTCTCAAGTCGGCCGTGTTCGGCTACACTCGGCTCTTCGTCTCAAGTCGGCTGTTGTCGGCTACACTCGGATCTTCGGCTCAAGTCGGCTGTTTTCGGCTGCACTCGGCTCTTCGGGTAAACTCGGCTGTTGTCGGCCACACTGGGCTCTTCGGTGAAACTCGGCTGTTTTCGCCCACACTCGGCTCTTCGGCTCTTCGGAACAATTCGGCCCGGCTCGGCTCCCTCAGGGCGGGAAGGCGGCCGTGAGAGGACCCCGGCACAGCGAGGCGTTTACCCAGGTGCCTTTCACAAACCCGCCGAAATACGCCCGCCCGCGGCGCCGCTGAGACCACAGCATGTGTCGGGTACACTTGAAACGCCACAGAAAATACCGCCGGGGCCGCGCTGGGGTCGGTATTCCATGCAGGCAGTCCAGTCACACCCACCCCGGTCCTCCACTTCCCCGCCCTTTTCGCCGCCCTGTTGAGAAGGTCAAATAAAACTCCGCGACATCCGCGACGCGCCACTCCCAAGGTGGCGGCCTCTCGGCGCACGGCTGCAGTACCGCGCTCTGCCCACAAGGCGGCAGCACTGCCGCCCGCCCCAGCCGGGGGCGCAGCGCGCCTCGGGGCTGCGGGCAGCGAAGGCGGCAAAAAAGAACAGGGGCGACCCCCGCCGAAAACTGCTCTGAAATAAATGCCCCAAAACAACCGGAAAGAGGAAAAAAAACTTCTGCCTCTAATCTAATAGGATAAAACAAAACCCCAACAATTTCTTCAAAAAAAAAATTAAATATTTTAAAAAATATTTTTTCATATTAATATTCACATTTCTATTTACTAATGTATATTGATGTACACTGTCCATTTATACATTTGTTTTTATTAATACATTTCTATTCCATATTGCATATATCCCTAAAACTTAAATTTATTTTTATATTTTTATACATATTTTTACATAGTAAGTATATATTTCTGTTAGGATTTTTACTTCTGTAACACTCACAGTACTCAAAATAAAACCCCTGCCTCTACCCCATACATGGCAAATAAAACCCCCTTTCATTTCAACTGTATTTAAATTTTTAAAAAAAATATTTTTCAAATTTATATTTAAAATGTTTACTGATGTATGATCGATTTTGCATTTATATTTAGCGATTTATTTATAAATTTATATTCTATGTTACATGTGTTCCTATTACTTATATTTTTATATACTTTAACTCATATCTTTATATATTTATTATATCTTTCTGTGTTAGGATTTTTACATCTGTAACACTTACATTATTTAAAATAAAACCCCTGTCTCTACCCACATTAAAGCCAAAAAGAACCTCAGTCTTCTCAACTGTATTTAAATATTTTTTAAAATTCTATTTTCCAGGTTCATATTCACTTTTACATTTAAAATGTATACTAATGTATACTCTTATTTGTATTCTCCATTACATCTCTTCCTATTATTTATATTTACTTACATTTTGTGTTTTTTTTATATATATATATTTATATCTCGATTTTATATCTCAATATTTAGAAATATATAACAATAATATCTACATTCATATTATTTAAAAGAAAAACCCTGCCTCTAACCCAATAATAAAAAAGACCCCAACCCTTTCTTTTAAAAAATATTTAAATAGCTTTTATCCTTATGTCTGATTTTTATATTCCTATTTGTATTTATAATAACGTATATTAATGTCTATTGCTTACTTATACATTTATCTTTACCAATGTCAAGTTATGAATAAATTTACATTCTATATTACATCTGATGCGAGTAGTTATTTATATATTTTTATACATATTTGTATACATTGATTAAATATTTCTGCGTCAAGATTTTTACTTGTCTAACACTTATAATATTCAAAATAAAACCCCTGCCTCTACTTAAATAAAAGCCAAAACATTCTCTTTCTTTTAAACTATATTTACATATTTTTATATTTATATTCCCGTATAATGTTATTTATATTCTATACTACAACTCTTCATATTACTTACATATATTTATATATAAATTTATATTCATGCTTTAGCAATTTCTCTTTATATATTGATTATATATTTCTATCTTAAGATCCACATTTCTATATTGCTTATATTATTTAAAATAAAACTCCTGCCTCTAACCAAATAAAAACCAAGGACACCCCTTTATTTGAACCAGATTTAAAATTTAGGAAGTAAATTTATTTTTCAAAATTATAATGATATTTTTATTTATTTTATTCATAGATATTATATATATTAGAGAGAATAATTTCTAATATAATCATAGATGTATATTTTCTGTATTATATATATTTTTACTTATATTTATTTAAATTAAATATGTATAGATATTTGTATTTCTATATATATTTTTATATCTGAATTTATATTTTATTTCTATCATTTATTTAAAACCCCCAGCCTATAACCTAAAAAGAAAACCCAATTTACTTTAACTCTATTTAAATATTTTTATATTTACAATCTATATTTATTTATCTTTGTGTGTATATATATATATATAATAGACTATCATTTACCTATATGATAATATGTTCCAATTATATACCATATATTATTGTTTTATGTATGTATCTGTTATCTATATTTATGTTTACCACTCTAATGTTAGATTTATTTTTAAATTTATATTTATTTCTATTTTCATCTCTATATTAAACCATGTCAGTTCATTAACCCGACGCACCAGAGCCACAACAATACTGTACCTTTGTCAGCACCGGCACGCAGCACACGCCCATCCCATCACAGCACAGCAAAATAAAACCTATTTCTATTACTAACGGAACAAATATCCCACAATGTCATTGAACCCTAATAAAAACTCAAATAAACTTAACTGTAAATAAATTTTAAATCCCACTATAAAGTAGCCCAAAACCTCCACACATTCTCATCATAAACTTCCTCCTAAACCAGTATCTCAAAAACCCCAAAAAACTCAAATACACCTTGAAAATGACACAACTGCTAATAAAAACAAACACCCAATAAAAATTAAATCAAACCAACTCACTAGACTCAAAACTGTACAACTGACCCTAAACATTACTAAAAAAAGTCCCTAAAGCTCTACCTTTATGCTAATGCACAAATAATAACCTATAATCTATAAAAGTTATTTGAAAAAATTAAAACAAAAAATAAAACTGTCGACGGAAGGGAACCAGGACATCAATTTGATCATCACAGGCTCAATTTTATTGATCAGTACGGCAAGTTAAATACAGTTAATAATGAGCTTCATACATATTGCAAAAGTTGAGCTCAGGATTGGTCAGTTATATATCAGCATCTACGCCTACTTCTACATTCCTATGGTTCTACTTTTGATACTTTCTACATATTCTTAAGATATATTCAGGACTAATCTCTACTCCTTATCCTCATGTTGCAGCAAGGTCACTGCTGACTTTTCCTTTCAGCTTGCTGACTGCTGACTTTTCTCCTTCAGCTTAACCAGCGGCATTATGTCAGTATGGCCTTTCTCAGCTAACCAATTATTAATAATACTCTCCACATAAAACCCACGAAAATAAAAAACCTAAACCATTAAAATACTAAAAAATATCACTACCCAAATTAAAAAACGTATTGCCTACAAAAACCCACCATATAAATGCCCCTGTCCCAAAAAATAAAAATTAAAAAAACTATCGAACCAGAAAGAAATCAGAACTTAGGAACACCAAAACCATAGCGTTCAAGAAGTCACACCACATCCCTTATCATACACCAGCTACACACAACAGAAAACAATACAAGGAATTCTTAAAAACCACCTTAAGACCACTACATTGAAAAACATTTCAAAAATTAAAAACTGCATTTAACAAAAGCCATCTAATAAATTCACACCCAAAACTCCAGCAGCCCAGCTGGCCCTACCAAAGCTCTATGTTTATACATACAGTAGACAAAACCAAAATCCCAGTAATACCCATCAGAAATCTATGAAAGAACCCTATTGAAATTAATCCTGCCTCAAATACAAACCAACCCATCCAGAAAGTCAGCTTCACTCAAAAAACAATTTACACCGAGTTAATAATACCATGAAATAAAACAACACACCACATACCACCAATGAATATAATAGTGAAGTAAAAAAAAAACACTACATTTTTTCCTTTTTGTTTTTTAAACTAACTTCTTTTATTAGCTAGAACAAAAGATTTTGCCAGGACTGTAACAACAACAACAACAACTTCTTTTTCTTCTTCTCCTTCTAAAATGTCCCTTCTCACTCCCAAATTCCTCTCAACTCCTGAGTTTACATCCAAGCAAAAAGCAAAATTCGTGCACTCGTGCGTTCGCTGCTCCTGTCAGATTCTCTGTTTCCCTCCACATCTTCTTACACTTTCAGTCCTCACGCTGTCCCGCCGTGATGAGTCTGACAGAAGAATTGGCACATGTTAACAGAGCATTTCCCTCCCTCCCTCCCTCCCTCTGCTTTCCTCAGCGCATTTCAATCCATCCCAGGCCTGCAGTGATGCACGCTCACCCCAAAGCTCACAGCAAGCATGCAGCAGCTCAGGCTCACTCGGCTCCAGGGCCCAGAGCCTGCAGGCCCTGCAGCTGCCACACGGATGGACCTGGTTCCCTCCCCGGGTGCCCAGACGGAAACCTGAGGGCAGGCGTCCACCCCGAGGGTGCACCCGCAGCCCCGGGCAGGCATGGAGTCGCCGGCTGCTCTCTGGGGACGACACCCTCCCTGCAGGCCACACTGCCTCGGCCTCTCCCTCCCTGGGGGACAGGCACCTCCAGGGTCTGTGACCAGCCCCCTTCCGTCAGCATCCAGGGGCTCTGTCAGAGCCAGAGGGCTCAATTCGTGGTGAATACCAATGGCACACAAATGGCAGCCCGAGGAAATTGTGTTCTGGGCTCTAAGTGGTCGGGACAGGGTCTGATTTTTTGTTTTGTATCTGTATGATGATTAGTACAACAGGGCTCTGATGGATGACATGGCAACACAGAATTAAAAACTCCTCGACAGGATTACATCGACTTCTAGGAAAAGACAAAAGCTTAGGACCCTTCTGAAATCTACTTTTAATCCAAAGCACGGGGATTGTCAGCATGCTGCACCTTCCAGCTTTTCAAAGCAGCTTACCTATGAAGACCACGAAACATTGATTTCTACAGAAACAATGGGCAACCCCCAGGCTAATCTCAGCACTACTGTTTAATAGGGGACCTGCCAGCGTGCCAGTCCAGCTTCAAGTGTGCTTTACTTCAGTCTAACATCCCCACAAAATTCTTTTCACATCTTCCAACCCTGAAATCTTATTTTCCCCTAAAGCTTCTCTTCATTAGCAATTTCCAAGTAACACGGTATTTTTACAACATTCAAAAATGTCATGCTGGACTGCGCTAGAGAGTAATCTGCAAATATAAGCTGAGCAAAGTTTGAATTGACTTGTCCAGAGAAAAAAACTACAAGTGAACACCTACACCTGCCTACAAAGTGCTAACAAGCCCCTGGCAGCTGCCAGCATCAAAGCACAGCGGATGTTTCTAATACAGGGTAAGGATAACAACATCACCTTCTGTTCTCTCCAGCTTCTTTTCCCTGCAGTCATATTTTGCTTCTTATGATTTTTTTAGTCTCTGTATCTTCTTGGACAGCACCGAGCCCGACGACAAGGATACGAGAGTCTTTCCCTGTCGGACGGAGAGAACCAGGAAAACAGTTAAAATAAGAACAGGGCAGTTTGAAATTCATACTTGCAACGAGAAGCAGCGCCTAACCAACAGAACAAAAAGTAAACAAAGCATGGTACCTCCCTGGGGACAGAAGACTTATAAACTCTCCAGGATTTACAATTCTAGCGATCAACCCCTTCAGGACAGCAGCCAAGTGTCCCATGGGGTGGTGCTGCACCAAAGAACCATCTGAGAGGTTCCAAAGAGTGAAATGCACAATATTTTGCAAAGACAAAAAATCTTGAAAATAACAAAAATACAATAGATGTAAACTACAGGGCAAGAGTACAAGTGCTCACTTTAAGGGCTGGAACCATCCAGGTGAGCACCTGATAACTGGATCCTCACCAGAGTTTGAACCCTTCAGGACACAGAAGGGTTTTCCCCAGAAATTTCACAGACTGAGTTTTGATAGAAGCACGCTCGCCGGATCCTCAGAAATGTCGCCCATTCTCCAGGTGTCTGGAGAGAACTGCAAATGGCTCTGACGTAGTTGGAGCTGGTTCTGTAAGGTCTCAGGGTGAATTTCACCATATGCAACCAAATTGGGCAACTCCCAGTGGGACAGAAGGAACCCAAAGCTTGGGTAAGCAGAGCTGCAGCAAATACTGAGGAAACAAACGTAACAGCATAAAAAATAATAAACCATCCTTTTTTTTCTCTTGCTTTTGTTTTTTTTCTTATTCAGATCAGCATAGCAATTAAAGAGAAGGTGAAAAACTCACCATTCCTGAACATTTCATCATCTGTAAGCTGAGCATCCTTAGCATAGAGGACTCCAAAGTTAAAATTCACCGATCCCTGGGAAATAAAGCCAAATATCGTATGGTAAACAATCAAACAGCAGACATAAAAATTTGTTTCCTCTAAGGACTTTCAGTTATGGATGCATCTTTTCATTACACATGAGAACATACACTTTATACCATCACCTAATACATAATAATTTACCTTTAAATTTTGATAGTATAGCATGAATTTTTAACTTAAATTGGTGATCTATTATTATTCAGTTGGTGCCTAAAGTTATTTCTGCTGTCACGTTCAAAAAAACATGAATATTTTTTACTGGAATGAGCAATTGATTTCAAAGTCATCACAAGCCCACCAAAACACAAAGCTGGGTTCACTGGACGGGTCTGTGAGCTAGAAATAGTTGGGCTTCTACTTCCCTCTTGTTCTTCCAGAACCAATAAATCCTGTCAACAAAACCAGGATCTTTAGCCCACTGCTGTGAAAGATTCTACAAGGATGATGGTTTGATTTGTGTTTAGAAGTTTTGATTTGAAATGGCCAGTCCAATGGATAAAGACAGTTTAAGTAGTATTACATTACCATTATTATTATTATTTCTATTTTTATTTTTACTATTACTACTACTATTATTATCACCTGCTACTGGAAGAAACAAACCAGTAGTACCTATACTTAATTACTTTTATTTCCAGAAAATAATAAAGGAAAAGAACCAAACCAACAAAAGTCACTTCCTACCTTTTATATCAAGGGATGAAAAATTTCTCTTGGGCTCTTCTCCCATTTATCAAGACTCATAGCACTGAAAGGCAAACAAAACAGTGCTTTATAGAAGGGCAAGTGCACGTTTCAAGGCTGAACCGCCAACTGATTGCAGTGACAGCACTTACAACATGAATCGTTCCCAGAGCCTCTGTGAAATGGAATGTTCTGTGGAACTGCCGTTTCTTTCCCAAAATACTAATTTCCAACACTTCCTAAACGTATTTTGTATTTTAAAACCACAGAAGTTAGTGAGATTCTATGTGGAGGTCACGTTTAAATTTATTTCCTTCTAAAGCACAGAGCCCTGTTCCATCACCCTTCCCTTCGGCTCTACACTGGATCATGGTGAGCATTTGAGGAGTGCTCAATAATCAATTCTATTTCTCTCTTTTTCTAGTTCTCTCTATTCTTAAATAATGCAAGACAAGTCAAATGAAAAATGACAAGTTCAGCATCAAAGTCACACTTTTTCCCTTTGTCTGGTCAAGAACAGGCTCTAAATCCACTTATTGCTGCCTTCAACGATTCAGACTTGCAAAACCATTTTTACATGTTTTACAGGTTTATCATAAAACCCACAGAACGCAAGCTCTGAATTACAGGAAAAGGTAATTCACAGGCAAATATCTAAAGGGATCACTTACTTGTAAATACGTACCTTGATAGAGATCGCACTGAGAACGTTCCTGTGGGACTCTAAGGGAGACAGATTTTGCGAGTACCCTGTAAACAAGAAAAGCTAGAATATATATTACAGGACATCCCCACTTTTCCCACATATTCAAATAGGATTTTTAATAAAAACAATTTAGTTTAAAAAGAAGGAAGAAAACCAAGGTAATTTTACTCAGCTATATTTACTCCCGATTTAGAGAAAAAAAAGAGTCCCGGGTGCTACAAAGAAAAAAAAAGTGAACCATAAACGCCTACGGTAGAATTTTAAAACAAGTGCTCGGATAAAAGAATCTTATGGAACGTGAAGTAGAAAAAAAGTGAAACCACTCTCAGACCTGCCTATTTTCTCACCATTGTACAAGAAAATCCTAAAAGCAGTATAAAGTCACTGCCTAAAACCGGTCATGGGATGTAACCAAGAATAATTTAGGCATTTGCTAATCTAGACAGAAACCTTTTCTGGATGCAAGTGTCAAATCACAAGTTTTGTCTTTCAGAAGCTCGACAATGCTGGAAAGCATTTTCCCTGGGGCTCGGGAGGGCAGGGGCGGAAGGGGGGGGTGACTTTGCAGCTCGCACCTGCGCCATCCAAAGCATACAGCCCGCCTGCTCCCTGCGCTGGGCATTCTCCCGGCCATCTCTGGCTTTACCGCTCAGTAAACCCTCCGCTTTCATGGCACAAAGAGCCACGAGCACTAACGCAGGCAGCAGCCCCGTCATTCCGGCGATACCGCAGCGCTCCCTGCTCGCAGCGCCCAACACGCGGCGGAGCCGCCTCCGCCCGCAGCACCGGCAGCAGCCCGAGGGAGACGGCTGCAGCTCGGGGGCTCCTCCGGCGCCTCCGCCAGCCTGAGGGCAGCCGCCCCACCGGGACCGCGGGAGCGCCCGGCGCCGCTTGCCCGGGGCGGCTCCTGCAGCTCCCGGCCCGCGGCAGCAAAGCACCGCCTCGCCCCCCGCCCCCGGCACCGCTGAGGGAGGCCGAGGAACCGGGCGGACGCTCATTCCGCGCTGCTCAGCTCCGTGCGGGCGGCCAGACGGAGGCTGCGCCCCTCCAGCGTCGCCGTCCCGCGCGGGAGAGGCGCCGGCAGCTGCCCGCGCACAGCTCCGCGCGACCGCCTGGCACGCCAGCCACTCAAGTGCCGCGTCGGCCGTTGCGTCACACGCCGCGCCAGCAGCAGGGCCTGCCGGGAGTTGTAGTCTCGGGCTGACAGCCACGGCTCCGTCCCCCGCCACCGGCAGCTGCAGTCCCTCCCGGGCATCAAACGGGTCCTTCGCCCCAGGGCGGAGAAGGATCTGAGGCAGCACCGCTCCTCCCGAATGCCCTCTCTTTTTCCCTCCAACTCTTTTTACTTTTTTCACTCTGTTTTTCACCACTTCCTTTCCTTTCCTTTCCTTTCCTTTCCTTTCCTTTCCTTTCCTTTCCTTTCCTTTCCTTTCCTTTCCTTTCCTTTCCTTTCCCTTTCCCTTTCCCTTTCCCTTTCCCTTTCCCTTTCCCTTTCCCTTTCCCTTTCCCTTTCCCTTTCCCTTTCCCTTTCCCTTTCCCTTTCCCTTTCCTTCCCCTTTCCTTTCCTTCCCCTTTCTTTTATTTCTGATCTTGGTTTTCCTTTCTAGCTTTAGAATAAAAAAGCAGCAGTAGAAACTTTCAGGCTACCCGGGAGTAAAAAAAAAAAAAATCCAAAACGAAAATGATTTAAAGAAAACTATTTATTCCCTGGGAGCCTGAAATTTTCTACTGCTGCACGTGACACAGAGCTTTTATTCCTTCTTATAGATAGTTGATATTTTATCTATATTTATTTATATTTATAGTTTATATTGATGCATTATATTAATAACTATATATAATATGCACCTTATTCAAAAAATATACGGGAATTATTTTTTAAATTATTTACCATATCTACTGCTACAACTTATTTTTCCTTATATTTCTAATTTTTATATAAATCTTTAATGTGTTTATGATATATTTCTATACTTATATTTCTACCTTTATATTATTTGTATTTGTAATTTTTACACGAAAACCCCTGCTTTGGCAAAGAAAAAACAAAACCATCCATTATTTTAAACTAACTAAATTTTTTTTATATTTATATTTATCATAATATACAACAAATGATAGATATATATAGATAGATATATCACATCCATATTTATACCTATTTTATATCCATTTCCTATATTATTTTTTAAAAAATATACACAGTATTACTTGTACTATATATTGTATCAATTTATGTTATTTTACATTTACAATTTATTATTAATTTTTTATATAGCTGCATATAGTTGCAATACACTTATATAGTTGTATTTTTGTTTGGGTTGTATTTACATTTATATTCTCTATTCATATATCTATAAACATACACAATACTCTATTAAAATTAGAATAATTTATTGTAACATATAATGACTTATGTTACATGTTAAATTTTAAAAATTGACCAAATATATAAAAATAGAATTAGCTCATTCCTATTGCTACACATCTATTTCTTTTGTTTCAATATAGTTAGAGTCATAATTGCATATTTAAAATCCAATTCCTAATAGAAATGATAAAACAAACAGCATCAAATTCCCACCAATATCTTCCAAAAACATCAAGATACCTCCAACAGCCAAACAAGTGTCAGCAAAAAAACAAAGAACACTCTTTTCAATAACAATTCTCATCACGACAGAAAAATGGAACCAAAATAAAAAAAATCCTATAGAAACACACACAGCAAATTACAAAAAGTACTAAAAAAAAGTCAAACCAATCTACTCAACTCAAGACAGTGCCACTCACCCTGAACGACGTTACTAAAAAAAAATAAAAAATAACAAAATTCTACCTCTACACTAACTCAAAGAATAAACAATCCTCTGTAAAAATAACTTTATAACCGGAACTAATTAACAAAATGGAAAAACATCTCAACCACTAAAAACTAAGAAATTAACTACCCAAATAAATAAATACTTTAAAAACCCACCATATAAATACCCATGATCCCAAAATAAACCCTGATAAACAATACTCAAATACATTAAAAGACAACAACAACAACAACAAAAAAAGGAAAATAAACCAACAACAAGAATAATACCAAAAAACAGATAAACTTAAATCTGCAACAAAAAAATTATTCCCAACTGAATAAACCCATAGTGCCTCAAGCTATCAAAATAAAAATACCACCTAGAAACAAACACAAAGACTAAAGACAAACGTAGCCATAAACAATGTCTCCCAAATTACCGGTAACCATAAAACATACACAACAATCAAACAAACCAAAGAAATAAAAGCCCTGGAAGACGATAAACACACATGCAATTATAAAGATTAAAAACCCGCTGCTATGAACGACACGACCCTACCTCAAGCCCCCCAAAACAAACACTACACACTCACGCTAATAAAAGCCACCGCAACAGAATTAAAATGCGAACCGCTGCTTCGCGCTACGACCCGTAAAAACCGTTGCGCGCCATTCTAAACATAATACCCCGGAAAAAAAACATATATCCGACTACAAAACCCAATCCGAAACGAACCTTTATCATCCCTACCGGCACCGAGAACCGTGCCGCTCAGGAAGAACACCGTATCCCTTAGCGTACACCCGCTGCAAACCGAACCCAGCGATGCCATCAACGCCTCCAAAGCGCCTCCGAGCCACGGCACCGCCAAACTTTGAGCGGCTGAACCCCGCGCTCGCTGCCGGCCCCGGACGGAGCGCGGCTCCCGGCAGGAAAGCGGCTCCTGCGGCGGCTGCTCCGGCACGCGGGGCCGGCGCCGCCCCGGGGAGCCCCGCCCGCTGCCCCTGCCCGGCGGGGCCGGCACCGGGCCCGGGGCTACCGGCGGCGCCCGAGCCCCGCGCCCGGAGCGGACGGAGCGGCCGGCACCGCCAGGGCCGGCGCAGCAGCGCCCGCGCCACCTCTGCCGCATTTGGCCGGCCCAGCCCGGCTCCGCTTGGCTCGCACCGGCGCGGCTCCGCCACTGCTGCCCTTGGCCGGCCCAGCCGTGCCAAATCCCCCGTGTGCCCCGGCAGCTGTCTGGGCCGTGCCAGCAGCGCTCCCGAGCGGGAACGTTCGGGGCCGGGAACGTTCCGGGCCGGGCCGCGGGCACGAGAAGCGCCCTCCAATGCAGCGGCACAGCCCCATTGCAGCCCTGCAAACGCTGCCGGAGCTGCGGCTTCCCGCAACCCAACCCCGAAACTGACGCCGCAGGCGGCGCTCACCTCACTTCAACAAGGGCAAAGAAATGTGTTCTCTCATCCAATTTCACCCCCTAGGAGAGCAGAAAAGAAGGGGCGCTCCCCTAATGAAAGCCTTCGACAGATGGGAAAGGGCGATTTCGACCTCCATTCAAACCCTTGAAAAGGAGGAACACCAGGGATGCCCCCTCCATTTAAACCCTAGGGTGATGAAAATGGGGTGGCTGCCTTCAAATCAAACCCATAATACCACAAGAATACTTTTCCCATTCCCCTTAGAATAGAACGCAGGGATTCCCTGTCACCCCCGGGATACCCCTAACAGCCTGGAAAAGGCAGCTTTTCCTGCAATCAACACCCTTAAAACCACAAGTGAAGAGGGATCCCCTCAGTTCAAACGCAGACAATAAAAGAAGAGGAGCTGCTTCCTTCTCCTTAATCCCTTTTGTCCTCACAAGCTCCATTTTTGTTCCTGGGGAACCGGGGAGGGACTGGCAAGATGAAATTGCAAAGGGGAAGGACAAAAGTCCCCGCTCCAAACCCACACGGGCTCACCTGTTCGGCTGCTGCTCCCCGGCACAAAGATTCGTCCCTCGGCGCCTCCTTTAAGCGATGCTCCACGTACCCAAGTGCGGATCCAGGTGTCCCCCCGACCCTGTGAGAAGCTCTCGCAGTCCGTCCATGAGACAGCGCCGGGAGCGGCCCATAAACCCCTCCACTCAGCAGCTCCATGCAAAAGGGAGGTGAGGCAAAGCCTCCCCCTAAAACAGCCTCGCCCCGGCAGGAGCCGGCCCCTCATCATCCTCACACTCACACCTGGGCTGCTCCGAGCCCCCATCATCCTCACACTCACACCTGGGCTGCTCTGAGCCCCCACCATCCTAACAGCTCACACCTGGGCTGCTCCGAGCCCCCATCATATATTTTTCATATTTATATTCGCATTTATATTTAGAATTTATATTACTGTATAATAAAAATTATATTATATATTGCATCTCTTCATGTTACTTACATAGATTTCTATTTCTATTCATAGTTTGGTATTATATCTTTATATCTCTATATGTTTATTATATATTTCTGTATGTCAATTTACATTTCTATAGTACTTATATTATTTAAAATAAAACCCCTGCCTCTAACGAAATAAAAAGCAAAGACACCCCTTTATTTAAAACACATTTAAAATTTTAAAAATAATTTTGATTGTCATAATTCTATTCACATCTATATTTGTAATTTTCATTTGTTATATTTATAGATGTTATATATATTGGAGAGTATACCTTTTTATATAATAATAGATATATTCTTTTGACACAATAGGTTTCTTTTACTGATATTTATATGTATTAAATATTTATTGATATCGACACATATATGGTATATTTGGATTTCTAGTTTTATATTTTTTATGAAATTTTCAGCCTATACCCCAATAAAAGCCAAACAATCCCCAATTTATTTAAACTATATTTAAACATAAATCCTGTCACGGCTGCATTGCACAGCAGTGCCCCAAGTTAATCTGACACTTGTTCATCTCCTGGACCTGAATCTGAACCCGCTCACCTTGATCGCACCTGGCAGAACCATTTTCGTACCTTTTGCAGGCATGTCTTGGTTTTGGTTTTTTTCTTGTCTTGAGTTTTTGTGGCCTTTATTGCCTCTCTTTCTTGCCTTGTTTCTTGGGGCTTTTACTCCCTTTTTCCTTGACTTTTTTCTGGCACTTCTTGGGGTTTTTTCTTCGTTTCTTCTTGCCCATTTTGGTGTTTTTTTGTGTTTTTCCTCGCCCCCTTGGGGTTTTTTTTCTGGTTTTTTTTTTTTTTTTCTGGGTTTTTCTTTGCCTTTTTTTTTTTTTCCCCTGGATTTTTCTTCCCCATCTTGGTTTTTTGTTGCAATTTTATTTCTTGCCCATCTTGGGGTTTTTCCCTGGTCTGTTTTCAGGGATTTTTCTTGCCCATCTTGGGTTCTTTTCTGGATTTTTTTTTTCTGGGTTTTTCTTAGGGGTTTTTTCCATTTTTTTTTTTTTCTGGGCTTTTTCCTACCCATCCTGGGATTTTCTTCTGCGTTTTTTTCTTGCCCATCTTGTTGTCGTTGTTTGGGTTTTTTTGTTTCTTTGGTTTTGGTTTTGGTTTTTTTTTCCTTGGGTTTTTTTTTTTTTTCCTGTGGTATTTCTGGGATTTTTCTTGCCCATCTTGGAGATTTTTTTTGGGGGGGGGGCGGTTTTCTCGCCCATCTCGAGGTTTTTTTCTGTGGGTTTGTTTTTTGTTGGTTTTTTTTTTCTTTTCTTTTTCTTTTTTTTTCCCCTAGGTTACTCCTTGCCCTCCTGGTTTTTGGGTTTTTTTGTCTGTCTTCCTTCCTTCCTTCCTGTCCTTCCTTCTTTCTTCCTTTCATTTCCTTTCCTTATTTTCTTTTTTTCTTCCTTTCTTTCTTTCTTTCCCTGTATTTCTGATCTTGGTTTTCCTTTCTAGCTTTAGAATAAAAAAGCAGCAGTAGTAACTTTCAGGCTACCTGGGATTAAAAAAAAATCCAAAACGAAAATGATTTAAAGAAAACTATTTATTCCCTGGAAGCCTGAAATTTTCTACTGATGCACGTGACATAGAGTTTTTATTCCTTCTTATAGATAGTTGATATTCTATACTTACTTTATACAGCGCTCCCTGCCGTCTGCACCAGCGCACTGCAGGCACAGCGCCCCCTGCCGTCTGCACAGGCGCACTGCAGGCACAGGGCTGTGGCATCGTTCGGTTCTGTTTAATGAAACTCGGCTTGGTTCGGGTCTTGCTCTAAACTTGGCACGGTTGGGCTAAACTCGGTCATATTTGGCACATTGTCTAAATGCGGCTCAAGTAGGCTACACTCGGCTATCGGTTCCAGTCGGCTATCATCGGCTCTTGGTGTAAACTCGGCTGTTTTCGGCCACACTCAGCTCTTCGGTGTAACTCGGCTGTTTTCGGCCACACTCGGCTCTTCGGAACAATTCGGACAGTCGCGCTTCACGGCACCTTTTACAACAGTCGCGCTTGACGGCAGTCTTTACGACAGTCGCGCTTTACCGCACCTTTAACGACAGTCGCGCTTTACGGCACCTTTTACGACAGTCGCGCTTTACGGCACCTTTTACGACAGTCGCGCTTTAACGACAGTCGCGCTTTACGGCACCTTTTACGACAGTCGTGCTTTACGGCAGTCTTTACGACAGTCGCGCTTTACGGCACCTTTTACGACAGCCGCGTTTTACGGCACCTTTTACGACAGCCGCGCTTTACGGCAGTCTTTACGACAGTCGCGCTTTACGGCAGTCTTTACGACAGCCGCGCTTTACGGCACCTTTTACGACAGTCGCGCTTTACGGCAGTCTTTACGACAGTCGCGCTTTACGGCACCTTTTACGACAGTCGCGTTTTACGGCACCTTTTACGACAGTCGCGCTTTACGGCAGACTTTACGACAGTCGCGCTTTACGGTAGTCTTTACGACAGTCGCGCTTTACGGCACCTTTTATGACAGTCGCGATTTACGGCAGTCTTTACGACAGTCGCGCTTTACGGCAGTATTTACGACAGTCGTGCTTTACGGCACCTTTTACGACAGTCGCGCTTTACGGCACTTTTTACGACAGTCGCGCTTTACGGCAGTCTTTGCGACAGTCGCGCTTAACGGCACCTTTTACGACAGTCGCGCTTTTTTACGGTAGTCTTTGCGACAGTCGCGCTTTACGGCACCTTTTACGACAGTCGCGCTTTACGGCAGTATTTACGATAGCAACCAATCAGCACCCACTCAGCACCATCTCAGCACCATCTGAGCAACCAATCAGAACCCGCTCAGCACAATCTCAGCAACCATCACAGCAACCATTCAGTAGCATCTCAGCAGCATCTCAGCAACCATCTCAGCAACGAATCAGCACCCCCTGAGAAACATATCGGCACCATCTCAGCAACCAATCAGCACCCACTAAGCACCATCTCAGCAACCATTCAGCACCATCTCAGCACCATCTCAGGATCATCTCAGACACCAATCAGGACCCACTCATAACAATCTCAGCAAGCAATCAGGACCCACTCATAACAATATCAGCAACCAATCAGCACCCCCTCAGGACCATCGCAGCATCTACTCAGCACCATCTCAGCAACCAATCAGCACCCACCCAGGACCATCGCAGCAACCAATCAGTACCCATTCAGCACCATCTCAGCACCCACTCAGGGCCATCTTAGCAACCAATCAGCACCATCTCAGGACCTTCGCACCACCCACTAAGGACCATCTCAGCAACCAATCAGCACAATCTCAACACCCATTCAGCACCATCTCAGAACCAATTCAGCACCCATTCATCACCGTCTCAGCACCAATCCGCACCATCTCAGCAACCAATCAGCACCCACTCAGGACCATCGCAGCAACTAATCAGCACCCATCTCAGCACCCATTCAGCTCCATCTCAGCAACCAATCAGAACCATCTCAGCAACCAATCAGCACCCACTCATAACAATATCAGCAACCAATCACGACCCCCTCATAACAATCTCAGTAACACATCAGCACCCCCTCAGGACCATCGCAGCATCCACTCAGCACCATCTCAGCAACGACTCAGCACCCACTCATAACAATCTCAGCAACCGATCAGCACCCACCCAGGACCATCGCAGCAACCAATCAGCACCCATCTCAGCACCATCTAAGGACCATGTCAAAAACCAATCAGGACCCACTCATACCAATCTCAGCAACCAATCAGGACCCACTCATACCAATATCAGCAACCAATCAGAACCCCCTCAGGACCATCGCAGCATCTACTCAGCACCATCTCAGCAACCAATCAGCACCCACCCAGGACCATCGCAGCAACCAATCAGTACCCATTCAGCACCATCTCAGCACCCACTCAGGGCCATCTTAGCAACCAATCAGCACCATCTCAGGACCTTCGCACCACCCACTAAGGACCATCTCAGCAACCAATCAGCACAATCTCAACACCCATTCAGCACCATCTCAGCACCAATCCGCACCATCTCAGCAACCAATCAGCACCCACTCAGGACCATCGCAGCAACCAATCAGCACCCATCTCAGCACCCATTCAGCTCCATCTCAGCAACCAATCAGCACCATCTCAGCAACCAATCAGCACCCACTCATAACAATATCAGCAACCAATCACGACCCCCTCATAACAATCTCAGTAACACATCAGCACCCCCTCAGGACCATCGCAGCATCCACTCAGCACCATCTCAGCAACGACTCAGCACCCACTCATAACAATCG
The DNA here is from genome assembly GCF_035770615.1 of Melospiza melodia melodia. Taxonomy (NCBI): domain Eukaryota; kingdom Metazoa; phylum Chordata; class Aves; order Passeriformes; family Passerellidae; genus Melospiza; species Melospiza melodia. The sequence continues at coordinate 12,927,164 of NC_086217.1, read as the reverse complement.
CAGCAACCAATCAGCACCCACCCAGGACCATCGCAGCAACCAATCAGCACCCATCTCAGCACCATCTAAGGACCATGTCAAAAACCAATCAGGACCCACTCATACCAATCTCAGCAACCAATCAGGACCTACTCATAGCAATCTCAGCAACCAATCAGCACCCCCTCAGGACCATCGCAGCATCCACTCAGCACCATCTCAGCAACCAATCAGCACCCACTCAGGGCCATCGCAGCAACCAATCAGCACCCATTCAGCACCATCTCAGCACCCACTCAGGGCCATCTTAGCAACCAATCAGCACCATCTCAGGACCTTCGCACCACCCACTCAGCACCATCTCAGCACCCAATCAGCACCATCTCACCACCAATCAGTACCATCTCAGCACCATCTCATCAACCAAGCAGCACCCTCTCAGCACCATCTCAGCACCATCTGAGCAACCAATCAGAACCCGCTCAGCACCATCTCACCACCAATCAGTACCATCTCAGCAGCATCTCAGCAACCAATCAGCACCCACTCAGCACAATCTCAGCAACCATCACAGCAACCATTCAGCAGCATCTCAGCAGCATCTCAGCAACCAATCAGAACCCAATCAGGACCATCTCAGCAACCAATCAGCACCCGCTCAGCACCATATCAGCACCAATCCGCACCATCTCAGCACCCACTCAGCACCATCTCAGCAACCATCTCAGCAACCAATCAGCACCTGCTCAGGAACATCGCAGCATCCACTCAGCACCATCTCAGCAACGAATCAGCACCCCCTCAGAAATATATCAGCACCATCTCAGCAACCAATCAGCACCCACTAAGCACAATCTCAGCAACCATTCAGCACCATCTCAGGATCATCTCAGACACCAATCAGGACCCACTCATACCAATCTCAGCAACCAATCAGGACCCCCTCATAACAATATCAGCAACCAATCAGCACCCCCTCAGGACCATCGCAGCATCTACTCAGCACCATCTCAGCAACCAATCAGCACCCACCCAGGACCATCGCAGCAACCAATCAGTACCCATTCAGCACCATCTCAGCACCCACTCAGGGCCATCTTAGCAACCAATCAGCACCATCTCAGGACCTTCGCACCACCCACTAAGGACCATCTCAGCAACCAATCAGCACAATCTCAACACCCATTCAGCACCATCTCAGAACCAATTCAGCACCCATTCATCACCGTCTCAGCACCAATCCGCACCATCTCAGCAACCAATCAGCACCCACTCAGGACCATCGCAGCAACCAATCAGCACCCATCTCAGCACCCATTCAGCTCCATCTCAGCAACCAATCAGCACCATATCAGCAACCAATCATCACCCACTCATAACAATATCAGCAACCAATCACGACCCCCTCATAAAAATCTCAGTAACACATCAGCACCCCCTCAGGACCATCGCAGCATCCACTCAGCACCATCTCAGCAACGAATCAGCACCCACTCGTAACAATCTCAGCAACCAATCAGCACCCACCCAGGACCATCGCAGCAACCAATCAGCACCCATCTCAGCACCATCTAAGGACCATGTCAAAAACCAATCAGGACCCACTCATACCAATCTCAGCAACCAATCAGGACCTACTCATAGCAATCTCAGCAACCAATCAGCACCCCCTCAGGACCATCGCAGCATCCACTCAGCACCATCTCAGCAACCAATCAGCACCTACCCAGGACCATCGCAGCAACCAATCAGCACCCATTCAGCACCATCTCAGCACCCACTCAGGGCCATCTTAGCAACCAATCAGCACCATCTCAGCACCATCTCAGCACCATCTGAGCAACCAATCAGAACCCGCTCAGCACCATCTCACCACCAATCAGTACCATCTCAGCAGCATCTCAGCAACCAAGCAGCACCCACTCAGCACAATCTCAGCAACCATCACAGCAACCATTCAGCAGCATCTCAGCAACCAATCAGAACCCAATCAGGACCATCTCAGCAACCATCTCAGCACCATCTCAGCAACCATCTCAGCAACCAATCAGCACCTGCTCAGGAACATCGCAGCATCCACTCAGCACCATCTCAGCAATGAATCAGCACCCCCTCAGAAACATATCAGCACCATCTCAGCAACCAATCAGCACCCACTAAGCACAATCTCAGCAACCATTCAGCACCATCTCAGCACCATCTCAGGATCATCTCAGACACCAATCAGGACCCACTCATACCAATCTCAGCAACCAATCAGGACCCACTCATACCAATATCAGCAACCAATCAGCACCCCCTCAGGACCATCGCAGCATCCACTCAGCACCATCTCAGCAACCAATCAGCACCCCCTCAGGACCATCGCAGCATCTACTCAGCACCATCTCAGCAACCAATCAGCACCCACCCAGGACCATCGCAGCAACCAATCAGTACCCATTCAGCACCATCTCAGCACCCACTCAGGGCCATCTTAGCAACCAATCAGCACCATCTCAGGACCTTCGCACCACCCACTAAGGACCATCTCAGCAACCAATCAGCACAATCTCAACACCCATTCAGCACCATCTCAGCACCAATCCGCACCATCTCAGCAACCAATCAGCACCCACCCAGGACCATCGAGCAACCAATCAGCACCCATCTCAGCACCATCTAAGGACCATGTCAAAAACCAATCAGGACCCACTCCAACCAATCTCAGCAACCAATCAGGACCTACTCATAGCAATCTCAGCAACCAATCAGCACCCCCTCAGGACCATCGCAGCATCCACTCAGCACCATCTCAGCAACCAATCAGCACCTACCCAGGACCATCGCAGCAACCAATCAGCACCCATTCAGCACCATCTCAGCACCCACTGAGCACCATCTCAGCACCCAATCAGCACCATCTCACCACCAATCAGTACCATCTCAGCACCATCTCAGCAACCAAGCAGCACCCTCTCAGCACCATCTCAGCACCATCTGAGCAACCAATCAGAACCCGCTCAGCACCATCTCACCACCAATCAGTACCATCTCAGCAGCATCTCAGCAACCAATCAGCACCCACTCAGCACAATCTCAGCAACCATCACAGCAACCATTCAGCAGCATCTCAGCAGCATCTCAGCAACCAATCAGAACCCAATCAGGACCATCTCAGCAACCAATCAGCACCCGCTCAGCACCATATCAGCACCAATCCGCACCATCTCAGCACCCACTCAGCACCATCTCAGCAACCATCTCAGCAACCAATCAGCACCTGCTCAGGAACATCGCAGCATCCACTCAGCACCATCTCAGCAATGAATCAGCACCCCCTCAGAAACATATCAGCACCATCTCAGCAACCAATCAGCACCCACTAAGCACCATCTCAGCAACCATTCAGCACCATCTCAGCACCATCTCAGCACCATCTCAGACACCAATCAGGACCCACTCATACCAATCTCAGCAACCAATCAGGACCCACTCATAACAATCTCAGCAACCAATCAGCACCCCCTCAGGACCATCGCAGCATCCACTCAGCACCATCTCAGCAACCGATCAGCACCCCCTCAGGACCATCGCAGCATCTACTCAGCACCATCTCAGCAACCAATCAGCACCCACCCAGGACCATCGCAGAACCAATCAGTACCCATTCAGCACCATCACAGCACCCACTCAGGGCCATCTTAGCAACCAATCAGCACCATCTCAGGACCTTCGCACCACCCACTAGGGACCATCTCAGCAACCATTCAGCACAATCTCAACACCCATTCAGCACCATCTCAGAACCAATTCAGCACCCATTCATCACCGTCTCAGCACCAATCCGCACCATCTCAGCAACCAATCAGCAGCTAATCAGGACCATCACAGCAACCAACCAACACCCATTCAGCACCATCTCAGCACCCACTCAGGGCCATCCTTGCAACCAATCAGCACCATCTCAGGACCTTCTCAACATCCACTCAGCACCATATCACCACCAATCAGCACCATGTCAGCAACCAATCATCACCCACTCATAACAATGTCAGCAACCAATCAGGACCCACTCATACAATCTCAGCAACCAATCAGCACCCCCTCAGGACCATCGCAGCATCCACTCAGCACCAATTCAGCACCATCTCAGCACCGACTGAGGACCATCTCAACAACCAATCAGCACCCACTCAGAATCATCCCAGCAACCAATCCGCACCAATTCTGCACCATCTCAGCATCGACTGAGGACCATCTCAGCAACCAATCAGCACCCACTCAGAATCATCCCAGCAACCAATCCGCACCAACTCAGGACCATCTCAGCACCCTCTCAGCACCATCTCAGCACCGACTCAGGACCATCTCAGAAACCTAGAACTGTACCTAGACCGTACCTGGAACGTACTGGAACTACAATGCGCCCCAAGAGGTGCCATCACAGGTGCAGGCAATATTCTGCCATCGACGGGGTTTTCAGGCGCAAGCTTCACCCTTTCGCCACCCCGCACATCCTGTTCTACTATTAGTGGCAATACCCAGCCCCTGCATCCGTGTCACAGGCCTACAGTGATCTCGGCGCAGGAACACTACAGTCTCAGGTACCAGCCCTAAGGTTAATGTGATGTGTTAAGCCGCAATTCCAGCCGCACAATGACAAGACCAGGCCCAGTGATCCCAGCTCTTTTAGCTCTTTTCCCACAAGCTTTATTTTACTGCCAGCTCTCTTCTTCCAGCTCCAGCTCTCTGTTTCTCCAGCTTCAAATGCCAGCATCTGGCTCTTGGCTCCAGCTTGGAAACAATTCATCTCCCGCACGAGCCTCCGAAAGCCCACCCCACCATCCATATGCTAGCCCTGCAGTGATTTTAGCCCCCACCGAGCAGTCCCCAGTCACTTTGCCACCCCCTGCGTAAGTTCTCCTGGATGCCCACAGCCCCGTTCACAGGTCTAGTGCCTTTGCCATTTTCATTCACGTTGCCAGCCCCGCAGTCCACTTCCCAGCCCCACAGTGCGCCCCAAGAGCTGCCATCACAGGTGCAGGCAATATTCTGCCATCGACGGGGTTTTCAGGCGCAAGCTTCACCCTTTCGCCACCCCGCACATCCTGTTCTACTATTAGTGGCAATACCCAGCCCCTGCATCCGTGTCACAGGCCTACAGTGATCTCGGCGCAAGAACAATACACTGCCTTTACCAGCCCTAAGGTTGCTGTCATGTGTTAAGCTGCAATCCCAGTCCCACAGTGATTAAGACCAGGCCCAGTGATTTCAGCTCTTGACCCACAAGCTTTATTTTACTGCCAGCTCTCTTCTTCCAGCTCCAGCTCTCTGTTTCTCCAGCTTCAAATGCCAGCATCTGGCTCTTGGCTCCAGCTGGGCAACAATTCAGCTCTGGCACGAGCCTCCAAAAGCCCACCCCACCATCCATATGCTAGCCCTGCAGTGATTTTAGCCCCCACCGAGCAGTCCCCAGTCACTTTGCACACCCCTGCGTAAGTTGTCCTGGATGCCCACGGCCCCGTTCACAGGTCTAGTGCCTTTGCCATTTTCATTCAAATTGCCAGCCCCGCAGTGCACTTCCCAGCCCCACAGAGATTTCAGCCGCACCCCAAGAGGTGCCATCACAGGCGCAGGCCATATTCTAGCATCGACGGGGTTTTCAGGCGCGAGCTTGCCGCCCCCTTTCCCCACTCCACACATCCTGTTCTACTATTAGCGGCAATACCCAGCCCCTGCATCCATGTCACAGGCCTACAGTGATCTCGGCGCAAGAACAATACACTGCCTTTACCAGCCCTAAGGTTGCTGTCATGTGTTAAGCTGCAATCCCAGTCCCACAGTGATTAAGACCAGGCCCAGTGATTTCAGCTCTTGACCCACAAGCTTTATTTTACTGCCAGCTCTCTTCTTCCAGCTCCAGCTCTCTGTTTCTCCAGCTTCAAATGCCAGCATCTGGCTCCAGCTGGGCAACAATTCAGCTCTGGCACGAGCCTCCGAAAGCCCACCCCACCATCCATATGCTAGCCCTGCAGTGATTTTAGCCCCCACCGAGCAGTCCCCAGTCACTTTGCACACCCCTGCGTAAGTTGTCCTGGATGCCCACGGCCCCGTTCACAGGTCTAGTGCCTTTGCCATTTTCATTCAAATTGCCAGCCCCGCAGTGCACTTCCCAGCCCCACAGAGATTTCAGCCGCACCCCAAGAGGTGCCATCACAGGCGCAGGCCATATTCTAGCATCGACGGGGTTTTCAGGCGCGAGCTTGCCGCCCCCTTTCCCCACTCCACACATCCTGTTCTACTATTAGCGGCAATACCCAGCCCCTGCATCCATGTCACAGGCCTACAGTGATCTCGGCGCAAGAACAATACACTGCCTTTACCAGCCCTAAGGTTGCTGTCATGTGTTAAGCTGCAATCCCAGTCCCACAGTGATTAAGACCAGGCCCAGTGATTTCAGCTCTTGACCCACAAGCTTTATTTTACTGCCAGCTCTCTTCTTCCAGCTCCAGCTCTCTGTTTCTCCAGCTTCAAATGCCAGCATCTGGCTCCAGCTGGGCAACAATTCAGCTCTGGCACGAGCCTCCGAAAGCCCACCCCACCATCCATATGCTAGCCCTGCAGTGATTTTAGCCCCCACCGAGCAGTCCCCAGTCACTTTGCACACCCCTGCGTAAGTTGTCCTGGATGCCCACGGCCCCGTTCACAGGTCTAGTGCCTTTGCCATTTTCATTCAAATTGCCAGCCCCGCAGTGCACTTCCCAGCCCCACAGAGATTTCAGCCGCACCCCAAGAGGTGCCATCACAGGCGCAGGCCATATTCTAGCATCGACGGGGTTTTCAGGCGCGAGCTTGCCGCCCCCTTTCCCCACTCCACACATCCTGTTCTACTATTAGCGGCAATACCCAGCCCCTGCATCCATGTCACAGGCCTACAGTGATCTCGGCGCAAGAACAATACACTGCCTTTACCAGCCCTAAGGTTGCTGTCATGTGTTAAGCTGCAATCCCAGTCCCACAGTGATTAAGACCAGGCCCAGTGATTTCAGCTCTTGACCCACAAGCTTTATTTTACTGCCAGCTCTCTTCTTCCAGCTCCAGCTCTCTGTTTCTCCAGCTTCAAATGCCAGCATCTGGCTCCAGCTGGGCAACAATTCAGCTCTGGCACGAGCCTCCGAAAGCCCACCCCACCATCCATATGCTAGCCCTGCAGTGATTTTAGCCCCCACCGAGCAGTCCCCAGTCACTTTGCACACCCCTGCGTAAGTTGTCCTGGATGCCCACAGCCCCGTTCACAGGTCTAGTGCCTTTGCCATTTTCATTCAAATTGCCAGCCCCGCAGTGCACTTCCCAGCCCCACAGAGATTTCAGCCGCACCCCAAGAGGTGCCATCACAGGCGCAGGCCATATTCTAGCATCGACGGGGTTTTCAGGCGCGAGCTTGCCGCCCCCTTTCCCCACTCCACACATCCTGTTCTACTATTAGCGGCAATACCCAGCCCCTGCATCCATGTCACAGGCCTACAGTGATCTCGGCGCCAGAACAATACACTGCCTTTACCAGCCCTAAGGTTGCTGTCATGTGTTAAGCTGCAATCCCAGTCCCACAGTGATTAAGACCAGGCCCAGTGATTTCAGCTCTTGACCCACAAGCTTTATTTTACTGCCAGCTCTCTTCTTCCAGCTCCAGCTCTCTGTTTCTCCAGCTTCAAATGCCAGCATCTGGCTCCAGCTGGGCAACAATTCAGCTCTGGCACGAGCCTCCGAAAGCCCACCCCACCATCCATATGCTAGCCCTGCAGTGATTTTAGCCCCCACCGAGCAGTCCCCAGTCACTTTGCACACCCCTGCGTAAGTTGTCCTGGATGCCCACGGCCCCGTTCACAGGTCTAGTGCCTTTGCCATTTTCATTCAAATTGCCAGCCCCGCAGTGCACTTCCCAGCCCCACAGAGATTTCAGCCGCACCCCAAGAGGTGCCATCACAGGCGCAGGCAATATTCTAGCATCGACGGGGTTTTCAGGCGCGAGCTTGCCGCCCCCTTTCCCCACTCCACACATCCTGTTCTACTATTAGTGGCAATACCCAGCCCCTGCATCCGTGTCACAGGCCTACAGTGATCTCGGCGCAGGAACACTACAGTCTCAGGTACCAGCCCTAAGGTTAATGTGATGTGTTAAGCTGCAATTCCAGCCGCACAATGACAAGACCAGGCCCAGTGATCCCAGCTCTTTTAGCCCTTTTCCCACAAGCTTTATTTTACTGCCAGCTCTCTTCTTCCAGCTCTGTGTCCCATTCTGCGATTAGTGCTCAGATCCACAGTGAGTATCCCTTGTAGCAGTGACTCTCTGCAGCACTGCCGTCCCCACCCCGGCCCCAGTGATTTCAGCTCCAGTCCCACAAGCTTTATTTAACTGCCAGCTCTTCTTTTGCACTTTCTGCTTAAAATCTTCACAGTAGTGCCACACAATACTACTTGTGCTTCTCAGGACAGGATCTTTGTTTTAGCTCTAGTTCTTGAGCTCTGATCACAGCCCTTACAGCAATTTCAATTCCAACCATGCAGTTCACCTCCCCGCTCCACAATCCCTATCCCAGCCCCACGGGGGTTTTACACCAAACCCTACCATATTTCTGTCTCCTCCAGGTCTGCTGCCTCAGCTCCAGCTCCTCAGCTTCCTACTGGCTGCAGCTAAAAGCTGCTCATGCTTCTCACTGCACCTTGGGGCTGTTGATAAGGCCACAAATCAGTTACTGCCATCATTACAATTTCAGTATCTCTAGAAGCTGTCCCATCCACCCACCCAGCCCTAAGTGGCAACCTTAAGTGGCATCCCAACTCTGGGGACACTGGAGGCCTGAAGCTCAACATCCACCCTCCCCCTCCCCCTGGCTCTCAGCCCAGCACCTGCACAAAGGCCCCCTCACCTCCCCTCAGGCAGCTCCAGGGGCTGGGAATAGCCACTGGACTCCTGCCCCCCCATCCCAAAAGGCACTCTTGGGCTGGTTCTTGGGCCCTAGAACCCTCTGAGCCCCCACACCCTCAGCCCCTCGTTGGTACCACAGGGCAGGGGCTGGGAACCCCCAGGCATAACCTGCAGGCCCTGTGCTGCAGCTCCATGCCTTCCTCCCATGGCATTTATCTAGCCTCAGCATTTCCACCACTCCACATTGTTTTGGGCCTGACTCATGCCAAAATCATTATTCCACACCCTGGGGTTTTATGTCCCCACTGCTCTCACAACTGGTGTTTCAGCCCCAGTCCCACAACCCTTACCAAATTAACATGAGATATCTAGTAAAGAAAACAAATCAAACCAAAAAGATGTATTAAAACAGGCAATAATAAAATAACACAATTAAGAAAAAAAAACATTACAAGTAAAAACAAAATAAAGTAATAAAAATACAAAAAGCAAGCTTTATTCCTTGTATTCTGAACATTTCTTTACATCCAGAAACCACAAAACGGCTACTTCCCAGCCCCCAGTGACAGCAGACGGTGCCCCCCCCCCCACCGCGCCACTCCAGGCCCCACACCAGCCGCCGGCTACCCGAGCCACGCAGGGCGCGGCAGAAAGAACTGGACACGGCCGGCCCCAGATATGGCCGCAGGCATCGCGTCCGTGCTCACCAGCGCTCCCCGGATCAGCTGCCGCGGGGGTCCCGTCCTGCCGCAGCGCCGCTCCTCGGACCGCGCATCCGCAGCTCCCGTCGCTCCCAGCTTCACCGCCGAACTGACGCCGCTGCCTCTCCAACGCCCGCTATTTATGCCCCACGGGCGGACAGCCAGCCAATCACAACCCGAAGCAGCGCCTGCCGGCTCCACCAATCCCAGCCCGCCAATTCCCGCCGCGCTCGGATCCGCGACTCCCCGCGGTCCCCTCAAGCGCTGCTCCCGCCGCCGCCATTGCTGTGGCCGCGTCCGCCCGCTCCCCGCCGCCTGCCCGCTTCCCTGGACCAGAACCTGATCCCGACCAGGACCTGAACTGGAAGCTCCCGGCCGCCCTTCCCGTCCGCAACAGCGCCTGCCGAGGCAGCGGCAGCGGGGACGCTGCTCCGCCGGCTCCCAAAGCGGCGGTGGCGGGAGCGGCGCCTCAGACGTACGGGCGAGCGGGGCCAGTCTGAGGCGGCGAGCCGCGACTGAGCGGGCTGAGATTGGCGGGACCGCTTCCGGTTTGAAAGGGCGGCTGTGATTGGACAGGGCGGACGGAGAAAGGCGGGCCGTGATTGGCAGGCTTAGGAGCCGTCAGGCTGAGGCCCGTGGGAGCGTGGGGCGGAGCTCGGGCTGCCCGAAGGGCTCGCAGCCGGCGGCGGCGGCGGCGGCGGCGGCGGCGGCGGCGGCGGCGGCGGCGGCCGCGCTCGCCAAACCCCCGTCCCCTTCTCCGGCCTTCTCTCGTGCCCAGGTCCCGGCGAAAAGACTCCCGCAGAGCCCCTACCGGAGAGCCCCATCGGCACTCGGGGCAGGAGGCGGAGAGGAGTGTAGCCCGGGAGGGGTTCCGTGTCGTCTTTGCGACAGCAGGGCGGACTAGGGAGCGGCGGCGATTTGGTGAGGAGAGGGCTCGGGAGCGGGGAGGGCGTGCAGCGCCCGCTGCGGGCTCTGGGTGCCTCTTCTACCGCAGTGCTTCCGCTTCTGCGGGGACTTGGCCTGCCCCGACTGGCCGAGATCAGCACCCTGGCCAAAGTTAAGTGCCCGCGTCCCCCTGCCCGCCCTCCGCCTGCTGCGGGCCCGCTGCTCACCCTCGTCGTCGGATGTTATAGATGATAAAACAATATTGGCTTTCACATTCATAGATTAGCTTTTTGCATTACAAGTATTTTGATATGGTAAAACTTATACTTACTTTTAACTGCTTTGTATAGTGTAATATGCCAGTTTATGTATGCACTGTATATTTCATATGAATAGTAGCCTGATAAATATATCGTAGGCTTTAGCAAAATGTTGAAATAGAAACTAAAGTACTTCTATGTAACTAACTCAGAAAATGGTGTAAAGCAATTATTCTGTTTCTTATAACTGCAGACTGCCCCTACCAAGTGATAATAGTGACAAAAAGAGCTTAAGCATCCAGGAAGCATTTATCGACTCTTATCGGTATTATCAGGGAGTGTGAAGCAACAGGATAAAACTACAGGAAGAAATAAAATGTGTAGACCTCATTTACAGAACGTTCTGCAGACAAGTCAGAGGTTAAAACCAAACAAGAGAGTTCCTGGAACATCAAAAAGTCAAAGGAATGTTTGAATAATGTGTAAGTTAATGAATATGCATGTAACCTCAGCAATGTAACAGTATATAGTGAACATGTTTTTAAGCTACCTCTGTGCTCTTTGGCTGTGTGCTAAAAGCATCCCAGTGCTGGATTATTTTGTCCTTTTATCCTTTAATAAACTTTTAAAAATTTTAAAGAATGAACTCTGTTTATCACATCAGTGAAGCTTAAGCTGATCTGCATCCAGGTGTTTTGGGACCTGCTGGGGCAGGCCATCGAGGTAAGTGTGGGGCTACTGCAGTGGAGGCCAAGTATTTCAACACAATAGCATAATCAGCAACGTTAATTAATTTTGTGTTCTTCATGCAAGCCTCAGCCTTAAGAACTCTACCAGCCTCTAATAATACGCATAGTGTTACTAGTATTAATATTTAGGTAAGGATTGTTAGTGTTAACACTGGTACTAAGTATGTTAGCTGGTATTTACTGTGAAGCTCTGCTCTCCCACAGTATGACAAGGTCCTGAAGCTGTCCTCAGGTGCAGAGTTAGGTGAGCACTGCTGTCCTTACCACGATCCCCCGATGGAGCCACGCTCCAGAGACGGGCAGCAATGAATCTGCAGATGCCTTCCCAAGGTGACAGAGCTTGCCCTCCTTCCCATCTGCAGTCAGGGGATGTGAAGGCAACCATTGCTGTCCTCGGCTTCATCATCTCCAGTGCAGCCAAGCACAGTATAGACAATGAGTCTCTGTCAAGTGAGCTGCAGCAGCTGGGACTGCCCAAAGGCAGGGGAAGCCCTCAGGGTGGCACCATCAGCCAGACCTGCTGGGATGTTGCTGGGGACACTGGAGGCCTGAAGCTCAACATCCACCCTCCCCCTGGCTCTCAGCCCAGCACCTGCACAAAGGCCCCCTCACCTCCCCTCAGGCAGCTGCAGGGGCTGGGAATAGCCACTGGACTCCTGCCCCCCCATCCCAAAAGGCACTCTTGGGCTGGTTCTTGGGCCCTAGAACCCTCTGAGCCCCCACACCCTCAGCCCCTGCCTTCTTCACACCCAGATGGAGGGCAGGCTGCCTGCTGTGCTGTCCTCCATCACCTCCCTTCTGTACCATCAGTCCCTGGGGGCTCCTCAGGTGCTTTGGTGAGGTTTGGCAGCTGCAGGTCTGGTGTGAGCAGAGGGATTCTTCTCTTGTCTCCCCTCATAAGCAAAGCATGCCAGCCAGCTGTGCTGTTTTACATGTCACTGACCCACAAAATTGCAGGAGACTGAGGACTCGTAACAGGTGCAGGGCAGGTTCAAAAGGAACTTGGGACAAAACCTCTGCCTTTGTCAGTCCAAAGGGACAGCAGAGCTCACATATGCTCACAATAATCCTCTGGAGAGCGGAGCAATGTTTGTATGGAAAGATGACTGGGGGTAAAATCAGTGGAAACCGAGTTACATTTGTATCCTAACAGGAGCTATAATGGGACAGAAATTTTAGGGTAAAATACAGGTGCTGTTCCCAGGATGGAGCTGGGTTGGCATGCTCCACAATGATTCCCCATACAACCATAAGGACCTGCTAAGGGGGGGTGGAGTGAAGTGGGGCACCACAACCAGGCTCTGCCAAAATCTTTGCAGGGGCAGCAACTCCATGGTAATTTGAAGCTTATTAACTGCATAACAAGGGCTATTTGGCATATGTAGGAACACTTTCCAACCTAGCATCTGAAGACCAATTTAGAGGAGACGCCTCTAAGTCGAAAGCCAGCCAGACCTTATGTTCTTAGCACCATTCATTTAGAAGAAATCCTGTTACATTTGCAAATTTAAGAGGTGACACCCCCATTCAGACCATGGCTCCTGGGTGCCAACAATAGCTCTTTTCAACAGCAAGGAAATCTGCATGCCCTAGTGTCTCAAGGTCACTTCACCTGAGAGTCCAGAGACCCAAATCCAGCCAGAGTCCTAGCTCCCAGAAAACTTCTGCTATAAGAAATCCTTCAAAGTGTGCAATTCTAGGAGTGGAAACCCTACAGGAAACATGAGGCTTCAGGCTGCAAATGGGATCTCTTTTCCACACAATGGAAAACTCAGCAAGCCCTTCTGGCAAGACCAGTTCACAGGAGGCCCACAATTCTCAAGGGCCAGGCTTGAGAGATCCGACTCCATGGAAGCTTTAATCTGAGAAAAATCCTGTGATGTTGGTACTTTTAAAAGGCAGAATGGCACATTTAGACCCTGGCTGATGCTTTGGAGAGTGATTCTTTTACACAGTAAATAATGATTTCATTCCAATGTCTGTAGGTCACTTTGGAAACAGCCCCTGAAACCCAAGACCAAGAAGAGCCATACTTCATGACAGCTGCCATCTGGGAGGAATCCTATGACATTTGTGATTCAAGAAATTGAACCCAAAATTTCAACAGCTGATATGCAGATGCAAAAGACTGCTGTTTTCCTGAGATAAGAAATACTCCAAACCTAACATTCTGAAGGAGTTCAGAATACACACCCAGGACTGCCATACCCCCCAAAGCGCTACCTCCTGGCAGATTGTCTCTATGGTAAACCCTGTCACACTAGAAATGTTAGGAAGCAGAATCCAAACTACAGCACAAGCACCTGTAAGGAAAAGGTACCTCTGTTCATGAGATAGAATAACTTCCACTCTAATGTTTCAGAGTAAGTTGACATGAGGACCTGTGGGAGGCCAAGGCCACCTACACCTCTACTTCCTAGAACCGCTGGTGTCAGAGGAATACTGCGATGTTTGCAGTTTTACAACTGGAAGGAAAACTGGCACTGGGTTAGGGGGCGGCAGTACCGCTCTCTGTCCACATTGCAGCAGCTGTGCCGCCGAGCTCAGGCCGGGACTACGACGAACATTGGGGGCAGGCAGAGAACTGAGGCAAAAGCTGCCAGAGAACCCTTCCTATTCCCTGCAGCTGTTCTTATACTTTCAGGGCACTTGATTGGTTCATTCCTAGATAAAACTTATGTCTTTATTTTCAAAACTGTTACCCATCTCTAGTCAGAGTTTCCTACATTCCTGTATACAAATGAGTGGATAGAGAGAGGGTTTCTTTCCAAATGAATTTAGAGATAAATTCCTTTTCTTTGCCAATACCTATAAAAATGAAAACCTTGACAGGTTTTAGTATTCTACACCCACCCCTCCCTGTGAAATTTCTGGCAGTTTTGGGTCCCTCTGGGAGACGTCATCCAGCATGTCATGTTGGACTGTTCTAGAGAGTAATTTTCAAGTATAAGCTTAGCAAAGTTTGAATTGACTTGTCCAGAGAAAAAACCTACAAGTGAACACCTACACCTCCCTAAACAGACCAAGCAAGCCCCTGGCAGCTACCAGCATCAAAGCACAGTGGATGTTTCTAATACAGGATAAGGATAACAATATCACCTTTTGTTCTCTCCAGTTTGTTTTCTCTGCAGCCATATTTCTCGGTCAGCTACAATAAAGAAAACCAAACCATAAGTACAAGTTCAGAGTTATGTGGGCCAAATCCCAAGAAGGCAGCTACTTGCCCTCTCCTGAGTGTGCCTGGCTCCTTCATGCTCCAGCTCCATCTTGATTCCAAGGCTGTGGCCTTCATTAGGAGTTGCACCTGGGTTAGAGGAAGGCAAAGTTAAATGGCATTCCTGTGAGTGCAGTGGATGACCTTGTGTGCTCTAAGACATGGCAATGCCTCTGCTAGGCTTCTGAACAGCCTTGTGTGTGGGGGCCCTCAAATAAACAAATAAACACCCTTTCTCACCCTGCTGCCTGCAAACCTCCCCCTGCCCACAATAACTCCTATCTGGATACCTGCTCACCCTCCCTCTCTTAGACACAATTCTCAACTTACCTGAAGCCTTAATCTCAAACATCATCCTTGTCACTGGGCCGATCCCTTTTGTGACATGATGAATCTGCTGAAAAAAGCGTTGTACTTGACACAACCAGGAATCTCTGGAAGCTGCGCTCCTCCTAAAAAAAGTACAAAACAAAACAAGAACAAAACCAGAAATTACAAATGCACTTTTCCACCCCTAAACACAAAACCCAAAATCATGACTCTAAATACTCCCTGTATTCCATGCTGTTTACTTCACAGAATCTTCCAAGCCTCTGTTGCTTTAGATGCCCAGAAACACCTGCTGAAAAGAAACTGAGATGAGCTGAAAGAGCCTCTTCACTGAAATGAGAGGAGAGCTCTCACCCCAGCACATCCCAGAGAGGGAATGAAGCCCCTCAGCCAAGGCTGGGGTTAATGTACCCCTGATTGTGCCCGCCTCTCGTTCCCATGGCACCCGGGAAAAGGGAGGGGGCAAATCCCACCGGGTATAAAAGCCCTCAGAGCAGCTGTAGCTGTTTGGATCCTCTGTCTTGAATTCAAGGGGAGTAAAGGGCTTGTTATAGAAGAAAACTCTTCAGAAAAATAACAGCACTTTCTTTTTTGCAACAGCTACTTGGAGCAAAAGGCCAGAAAACTGGTAAGAAATAAAACTTTCTGTTTAGGCAGCATAACTAGATAAATTGGGTAATTTGCTGTTAACTTACGTAATTATTCCTTAGTGGCTACTAAGTAGTACTTCCCATGTGACTAAGCTGGATGGAGAAGAATACTACTGATATGAATAGTCTAAGTCTCCTTGGGACCTCTAATTCAGGCTATCTACATTATAAAGAAAAATAAGAAAAAAAAACCTCCTGGGTAGTGTAAGGGTTAAGTACATGCTAGGCTCACCCTCCTCTGAGATACCTGGTCCAAAGGCACAGAAAGAATTGCTCAGAAATAAATATTTAAATCCTTAAAATGCTAAAAAAGACAGAGCTTCCTTCAAGTGAACCCCTAAAAATGAGAGAACAGGGCAATTACCCCCACTGAAACTGATAAAATGGCAAATGAACTGCTTCTGCCCTTTAATTTAATCTCCAAAAATATTGTAAAAAGAATTTCTCCTCAATTTAAATCACTCCAGCAATTAAAAAAGATGCATTTTTCCCCCAATCAAAACCCTTAACATGGAGTGACAGCTGGAGAGGGTTTGCAGGATGTGCTTGGGACTCACAAAGTAGCCTAATGTTGCGGTGGTAGCAGCTTGGGTCTGGGAGGCATCCTGTGTAATGCAGAATTTCCAGCATGCAGCAAGCTGCTCTGGGCCACAGGCCCCTGAACCCCAGTGCCAGCCCCTTCTCCAGTAAGCAAAACTCAGCAGGTTAGGTTCCTGATGGCAGATTTTAGGAGGTGCTTGGCACTGTCAAAGCAGCTCGAATTGGCACTGGGACCAGCTTGGGTCTGGGAGGCGTGTTTTGCAATGTAGGGGGCCTACATGGACTAATGGGTCCAGGACTCATCACAGCTCCCACTAACAGTTGCTGTGGGAATTTGACAGTTCAGATGTGTCTTTGTCTCTCTCTCCCTCTCTTACTCTGTACTTCCAGTGGCTCAGCTGTCAGTCACTTAAGACATTAACGTCTTACAACTTTTACAGTATGAGGCTTCACAAATACACAGCCTCACACGTGCAGACACTACATGGTTACGTATACAGGCCCTGCAGTGCTCAGCGGTGGTCTGCTTAGAGAAATTCTTCCTCACCCGGAGAGAGAGACAGGAGATCCCAACACTCCTCTCCAGCAAGAATGACATGGTTTTCCCCTGAAATTTGTCACTTCTCAGACTTTGTCCCTGCACCCACCCACCTCCTTCCGCCTTCCCGGTCAAACGGGCACTCCTCGGAACGCAGTGCTGCCGAAGTCTCCACTGCGGTGACTGACGGCCTCGTGGACGACGACGCCATACGCACCGGGAAGACTGTGGGCTTCATTCGCCGCCCGGCATGTGGCTGGGACGCGCGATAAGACGGGGCAGGCACTCCCGCCGAGCCGAGCACCAAGAGACCGGCGGGCGGGGGAGCTGGGACGGCATCCGCGCCCCGCCCGCCGCGTGCCCGTCGCTGCGGCAGCGCGCCCCGCCCCCGTCGCTAGGGAAGTGAGGTCAGCAGTATGGTGGCTGGGGGCCGGAGGAGCTGAGGCGCCGGTCGTGTCGGGAATCCGTGTCCATCTTGCACGGGAGGTGCGGCGACGGGCTTGATTCTCTCGCTAGTGTCGAGCGGCGAGACCAAAGCCGCGATGGCATCCGAAACCGTAGGACTGTGAGGCATCAGAACGAGAGCCAGCAGACCGGGCAGAGCAACAGAACCGGGTCGCGGACGAGCCGAGCTGCCGCCATGGAGCTGAGGGTTGGGAACCGGTACCGGCTGGGCCGGAAGATCGGGAGTGGCTCCTTCGGGGATATCTACCTGGGTAAGGAGGATGGCTCGCTGTAGATTTAGCTGGCCGTTTTCTGGCTGTGTGGAGATCATCGAGGGCCTAGCCAGGTCGGGCCAAGTACCTGGGCTAGGGATACAGCAGCAGTAATTTAATATTTCGTTGACATCATGTCCTAATTTGGATGGTGCGGAAATCGGGAATTCTGGTTTACTCGGCTGCCTCTTCTCATTGTTGTCTAGTGACCTTGGGCACCGTTCGAGTCTGTAAAATGGGCATAAGGGTAAAAATCGCTTCCTCTCAAAACAAGGAATGAAAAAACCCAAAATCGCATAAACCCTGAAAACGCCACAACCCATCGCATTCGAAAAAACGTTTCGGGAAGGAAACATACCACGGTTAAATATCGCTGCAGTGGACTAGGAAAAATTGTTGTCAGAAGGATGTTTCCTTCTCCTGTGAGGCCTAAAAAAATTACACAAGTACAAGTGAATAGATTGCAGTAAAAAAAAACTTTAAATCCTGGTAGTTTGGCTAATCCTGTTCCTGACCGTTACTAATCGTGATCGCTGTGCAATTGTAAAATATAAAGGATTGGAATTGTCTTTGCCAATCCATTATTATAGCCCTCTAACATAGCCTACTGCTACTGTTTATGACAAGCACAGGTAGCGGGTGCAAAACATTTTGAAAGCGGATAATACTCTGCATATTTCGCAAACTCTCAAGCCATGTGAAGTGGATTAAATCGAAAGAAATATGAGCATTACGTCCCGCCTGGTAGACACAAGTGTTCTGCTTTTGAAAATGGTGTTAACCTAGAAAAGCAAATCAGGGAAGGGGGAGTTTGCAAGGGTTAAGTTTCATCGACTGCGTATTTGTGGAAGATAAAAATAATGTCACTTGCTAGCTTATGTGGTACGCTTGCAGTGCATGCAGTATGACAGGTGGGGGTTGTTTTTCCGTACATCTTGCAGTGCACAGCTGGCATTCCAACATAATTCGTTACCTAAAGCTGCTTGTTTACAGCAAATGAAATACTGGTTATCCATAAGACAGATCATATGCTTGATGAAAAATACGCATATTTAACTGAAGGCATGTGGTGGTCTAGAGTCAGAGAATGTGATTCTTCCTCTCTGCAATGCATGTGTAGAAGATTGAAGATGTGACCATAGAAGATTGTGGTAAAGCTAGTGCAAAAATCCTTGTTAGCTTCCACTGGGAATTTGGGGGACAATTAAGACAGCAGTTAAAATCTGAAAAGTCTGAAATGATTTGAGAAATTTAAACTTGACTATTGCTCAGATAAATCAGATTGTATTACAGTATTAATATCAAGTGCAAGGGAAATAAACGTTTATGTGTGACTTTTATCTCTATGAATGCAGCTTACACCAGCGAAGTTGCACAGAAAGTAATAGTTCCCTGTATGCTAGTGTATATATTAATGCCATACTGAATTCTATGCAATAAATCCTCTGGGTTTTACGGTTTTTTTTTTATGTCTATATAGTTGTCATGGATTTAGTCTCAGGGCTTATTGGAAATGTCATCCCATTTACATGAAGCATGGCTCAGGCATGGAACTAGCCTGGAAGTACATTAATGGAAGATCCTGGTGGCCTTTATTTTTCCAGGGAAAATTACTGTCTTTCAAGAACTGAAGCCTTTTGTAGAGTCCCATTTGCTTTGCTATCCATTATGTGGTAGAACAGATGTTTGAAAACTGTGGTTTTTTGTGAAAACGAAATGTGGTCAGTTTTTTATAAAACTCCATTTACTGCTCCGTTGCTCAGACTGTACAGGAGACACCAGTGTCTTAAAATAATTTCTAAAGTTATTTCAGAAGTCAATATTTATATTTAAGTAGACGTGCTTTCTGATAGGCCTCAGTGAATTTGTGGATTATTTCAGTGTACATTCCCAGCTCAGTTTTATGCTTTGAAGATGAAGATTTGACTATTTTTGCCTGTTTCCAGTCCCCAGGTTTTGTCTTAAATGCAGATAACAGGGGTGTTGAATACATGTGAGACTAGAGAGGAACCTCTAGTTAGGCTTTTGAAAGTGGGGATCAGATCGAACTATAGGTGGTGTACTTCACATAATCCTGAACCATGAGATAAAGCAGAAAAGGGCCAAATTCCTGAAGTAGAGAGACTCGGAGATAATGTCCGTGAAGTGTCACATGTTTCCTTTTGCTATTTCCTTTTTTTCTTATAGCTTGTAAGTTGCTTGGCTGTGACAGTGTGTATTTTCTTGACTGTTTCTATTTAAGAATGTCAGTTTCTCCCTACATGCTTTGAAAGTGAACAGGTAAGCCTTTTTTGATTCTTAAAACAAGAATTTAATAAGATTTAAAAGAAAGCTTTTGCAGACTGCATATTCTTTAGTCTAGATAAGCTGCCTTCCAGCCAAGTAAAATGAGGTGTCAGGGTACAGCCGGACTATGTTGAGATCTAGGGAAATTGTAGCCTCTATTTCCAAGACATAAGAGGAGGTGATTTGAATTCTTAGTACTTCTTCCATTGGCGGGTCAATTTGCCACGTTCATAAAGATTAATTCTGACCGTTTTTACCACAAACTGGAAGTGGAAAGACATTCCTGAGAAGATACACTTGATTTAGTTTTGTTATTTTTCTGGGGGTTTTTTTGTTTGTTCTTTTTTTTTTTCCAATGGGATAGCAGCAATTTTGGATTCTCATTATACAATAGTTTTCTCTTGTAATCCTAGTCTGTTGGAGAGTGTCTGTAAAGTTTCAGAAGAATTTTTAGGTAATCGTGGCTGAAAGTACTTAATCTCTGTACGTTTGCCATTGAGGAGTAGTTTGTTGATGCTCATTTTGTTTCAGTCTTGGCAAAGGAAATGCATCTTAAAAATATTTTGACCAATGTTTTAATTCTTCTGGTTTTAGGAACTGATATTGCTGCCGGAGAGGAGGTTGCAATAAAGTTGGAATGTGTGAAAACCAAACATCCTCAGCTCCACATCGAGAGTAAAATCTACAAAATGATGCAGGGTGGAGGCAAGCAAACTATTTTCCTTCTTCAAAGATTTTACTGCTTTTACACCTTTGATCTGTCTGCCACCTGACAGTTAATGTTTGGGATCTCTTTTGAGAAATAAGGAGAAGGTGGGAAAGGCAGCAGGGTAGATAAAGAGCAGCATTTTAGTTCTGCAAGGGTTGTAGAGGAACAGTTCTAAATCCATGGCTATCATGCTTCATGATAACCAGTAAGATCCTCCAAAGTTTCTCATGGTTCCCAAAATATTAAAGTGGGAGGACCTTGTGCAATGTGAAACAAAGTTTCATCCCAGAACAGTGCTTTATTTCTGATTCTCATGGATCAGTGAAAGATGGTAACCGCTACTTTGGACCATTTCACCTGACTTGCTTATTATGGTAGCACAATTCTAAACTTTTAGCAATCAGGTTATTTTTTGTTGTACATGTTAGTATTATTTTTGTCTGTGTTACAAATATTTCCTTGCTGGGAGAGTTCAAAGACAAAATGGCACTGGTAGTGGAGAATTGGAATGCAGCAACTTCTTAGCTACTGTGTGTTGCTTTGCTACAGTAACTTGCTCATATATTTTGAAATTCTGGAAATGTAGCATTCCTGTGCAGTTCTGGGACATAAACCCGGTGTAGTTCAGTTTTGTTTGTTTTATAGTCCCTTGAATTCTTCCCAAATGAGGATGTGCTTTGCATGAAGAGTGCATTCCATGCTGTATCTCAAGTACATGCCAAGTAGGGTAATAAGACTTCTAGAAATTGATAATAATATGTATTTGCATTTAGTTACTTTTTAATTCCCTCGTCATTCGGTTGCCACCTGTATGTAACCGAAATAGCCTTCATAGAATATCATGCTTCCTGTAAATTCAGCGAATTACGGCATTTCACACCAAAATGCATAGAATTAACTCTGAGTAAGTCAGAGTTAATCTGAATAAGGCTACCTACATGCTGGTTTAATTCAAAATATTTGAGCATTTCTACTTTTTTTTTTTTTTTTTTGTGAAATAAGGCTCCTGACTTCCTCCATAAATTTGGGCTAATTATCACACTGTAAAACTGAATGAATAATGCATCTCATGAACAATGCTACTTTGGTAGAGATTCACCAAACAGCAAATACCATGAAACTGAAGGAAAGACAAGAATATGAAGGAAGGGCAGAAATTCATTGCAAATTTTGATGGAGACAGATATTTCATGGTGATTTTGTAGGCTTTGAAACTAAGTTAATTTCTAAGGCTTTCCTCGTAGTGGGTTGTCAGGGTTTTATTTTCAAACTCCTGATTTGTGCCTTATTGCATCCTAGAGACTACATGAATATTACTCTTGGTAAAATGCTTGGAGTTCAAATCCAACAAAGATGCTCAATACTTTAAAGTTACAAGATAAGCATGAAGACTAGAAGGTTTCTGGGGAAAAGAAAAAAGGCTATTTTTAGACCTCTGTTGCTAGAATTTTGTATAGATTCTGCTAGAAGTTGTCCCACATTTAATTTGGAATGTCTGAACGTAAAATATTAAGCTTTGCTGTAAATGGAAACATTCATGGTAATGACACTCAGAATTAATATTAAGAGCCTTGAAGATTTGTGTGCATCAATTATATAAATCAAAATGTTATACTGAATAAATGATTTATTTTTTCCTAGTGGGTATTCCCACAATTAAGTGGTGTGGAGCTGAAGGGGACTACAATGTTATGGTGATGGAGTTGTTGGGACCGAGTCTTGAAGATCTCTTCAATTTTTGTTCAAGGAAATTTAGTCTCAAGACAGTCCTATTACTTGCTGACCAAATGGTAGGAAATGACTTTGTTACCTTGGGAGTGAAATATGTTGGGATATTGAATTTTTTTGATCATATTCATTTTATTTCTAAAATTTAGAGCTGAATAGGCTGTATTAATAGAGAAAAAAATCAAAAGTAGCTCTGTTTTTGTAAATCCAAACTATCCCATGAAAAGTGATTACCAGTTCTTTAAAAACTGAAACTGCACTGTTTGCAAACCGGGTGTTGCACTGCTTAAAGACTAAGAAATTTCCCCTAGAAAGTTTTTGGAAACAGATTGTCCTGGTTTTGTAAAATACACACGGGCAAAGAGCTGGAAAGGTTTGTCTGTTGTCTTCTAAATTGTTCTTTTTAATTCCCTTACATTTTACAATAGAAAGGGGAGTGGCCTCTTTCATTATTTAGACACCATTTCTAGTGTTTTTGTCAGAAAAAGATGTGTGCTTAGTCTCTTGACAATGGTGGTTTTTTTGTGGTTCTGTATTTAGATTAGTCGAATTGAATATATTCACTCTAAGAACTTCATCCACCGAGATGTGAAGCCAGATAACTTCTTAATGGGCCTGGGGAAGAAAGGCAATCTTGTCTACATAATAGACTTTGGACTAGCAAAGAAGTATCGGGATGCTCGAACTCATCAACATATTCCATATCGTGAAAATAAAAACTTAACGGGAACTGCCCGTTATGCATCCATCAACACTCATCTTGGAATTGGTGAGCTGGGGAAGGCAATAAATAGAAGCTTCAAGAGTGTCGATGCATGTAATCTTAGTGCAAGTCGATGTTGCTTTGTGGAGGCATAGGAGACAGTCCCTATTTTTGACACTAAGACTACAGCATGCATGGCCTTGTATATCTTTATTAAGTGGGATTCAGTCTATATTAGTCTGTTCAGTCTGAGTTTGTAATGCTTGGGAATTAGCACTTTTTAAAAATAACTGTAAGGATAAAAGGCTTTTCTTTTACTGAATGAGTTGGTCATGGGCATAGTAACACTCAGCTCTCTCTTGTTTTTGTAAGGGTTTTTATAACAATCTTGTTGCACAGACTTTTGTTTTGCCAGTAGAAAATGAAACCTAATGAGTTCACTTTTTTATGCTGTTGTAGAGCAATCTCGCAGAGATGACTTGGAGTCCTTGGGCTATGTACTGATGTATTTTAACCTGGGCTCCCTCCCCTGGCAGGGACTGAAAGCAGCAACAAAGAGGCAGAAATACGAACGTATCAGTGAAAAGAAAATGTCTACACCCATTGAGGTTTTGTGTAAAGGATATCCTTGTAAGTTACTCTTCTGTGACACTAGGACTATGTGTTCATTTTTTAGTGGTACATCTCCTTTCCTTATGTTAAATTCTACTACTCTTTTTCACCATCTGTCTCTCTCCTTCTCCTCTTCCCCTTACTTATCTCCCCATGATTTTACCACATGTGTGGTAAAAATACTATGCTGAAGACAGATCTTTTGTGTTCATAGAGCATTTCTAGGGATCCCTTGTCTCAACTGTTAAGTGCCCTCAGGAGGAAGGGTAGCATGGTACCCTGATTTGTGATGTAATTTTTGTGCGCCTGTTGGCTGGATAATTGGCAACAGACAAATAGCATTTTAACAAACTGCCTTTTTCTCTGTCTGTGTGGGTACTGTTTCTTGGATGAATTGGATTGTGTAGTCAGATGCATCTCTTATCTACTTTAGTTGTTTTGCTTGGGAATTATCATCCCAGGTTCATCTGGTTTTGCCTGCTGATGGATTAGAATTTGTGAGAAGCATAAGAAACACTGCTGTATCCTAGCATCATGCCTCAGAGCAGTTCTGTTTCTCAGTTTGTTATTTAGACCTCAACAACAATAAGCCATTTTTGAGTATTGTAAAATGATACTTCAGTTTGTTTTAAAACATAGTTACACTGGCTGTCATCAGAGACTATTTTAATTTCACAAAGAGTTCTGTCTCTTCACCCTCTTGTTACAATGACAAGAACTATAGTTTTTGTTTGGGTTGTGTGAAAATGCATCATTATGTGTTTCAAGTGTTGCTTCATGCATGTTCCTTTACATTCATGAATTACATGTTTTCTCAGGGGTTTACAGGCAGGGAAGACTAATCAGATTCTCTTGTGCCGTTAGTTAGAATTTCTTTCTTAATATAAATTGTTCTGTTATTTCATTTGGGAAAACCTAAAGTCAAAAGCTATTATTTTGATACTGCTGCTTTTCTCTGGTGCACTGAATTCACTACAGTATTCTTTTTTTTTCCTTTGTAATATTTTGCTTGCCCTTTAAAAAGAAGTGTTCAGACTATTGTAAATTAAAAATGTGTGGTGACTTACCTGGGAGACAAAGCAGACATGAATCTCTGTGTGTCTTAACAAAGAAAATGCTGTTCCATGTCCCACAATAAATTGTGTTCAATATGTTCCAAGCAAAGTTTTGAAACTTTTCTCCCCCACCCACCAGCTGTTGGTTAAAGAACTGTGTTATTGGGTCCTCTGTGCTGTCGAAAAAATGAGATCTTTGCCCGCTCTGTGATAGAAAAATAATTTCTTTTTCAGGATTGACATGATAGTGTTTCCTGTAGTGAATTTCCAGTATTAAATCATTATTCTTTTTCTTGTGTTAAGAAGAGTCCCTGCTTTTCAGGTTTGGATGTTTTTGACACAGAATTACAAAAAGCCAATGTGAAGCTGTAGATAAAAACCAGGTTTCCTTTAATTGCAGCCGAATTTGCCACATACTTGAATTTCTGCCGTTCTTTGCGTTTTGATGACAAGCCGGACTATTCCTATTTAAGGCAATTATTCAGAAACCTTTTTCATCGGCAAGGATTCTCCTATGACTATGTATTTGACTGGAACATGCTGAAGTTTGTGAGTAGCTCACACAGCTTTCTAAAACTTGGAATTTTTAATTGTTCTGGTTGGGTTCTGTTACTGCATTGTTAGTTTTGAGTACCTTAATTGATACTGTAAGATTGTCTTCCATATTTCCTCTTGGCAACTCTACTGTATAGACAGAAAGATCAGGAAATGAGGAGAAAGGCAGGAGATACAGGATCCATTTTATAAGGCTTGGATGACAACTAAATTACAGTTACAAAGCTTTTAATGTGGAAGGCTTCTTAGATCTTTTAGGGCAGTCACCAGGCTAGGTTGTGGAATTACTACTTTCTCCCACTTTGATCTTTATCAAAGGTCGTTTGCAACATTTGAGGAGGTGTCCAGCTGCTGTAACAGTACACGTGTACATTAACATTTTGAAGACTGTCCAAGCAGCTGTATGAACACAATTTACGGCAGTTCTCAAGAAATTTTACCAAAGCAGCTGGTGCCTTCTCAAACT
This sequence comes from Melospiza melodia melodia, assembly GCF_035770615.1. Taxonomy (NCBI): domain Eukaryota; kingdom Metazoa; phylum Chordata; class Aves; order Passeriformes; family Passerellidae; genus Melospiza; species Melospiza melodia. The sequence goes on along the minus strand of NC_086217.1, from coordinate 12,901,580 downwards.
TCAGTTCACACATTGTCCAGTACTTCTTTTTCAGTACTTTTATAAACATACAGTTGTAAAGAGTAATCCCCAAAGTTGTTCACTACTCTTGGCCCCTAGGGTGCAAGCAGAGCAGCTGAAGATGCTGAACGTGAAAGACGGGAACGAGAGGAAAGATTAAGACATACACGAAATCCAGCTGTACGTGGATTACCCTCTACTGCTTCTGGCAGGATAAGAGGAACACAAGATGTAGCTCCTCCTACTCCCCTTACCCCAACTTCACATGCTGGTGAGTAAGCAAGTAGCTGGGTAAGTGCTTTCTTGTAGACTAATTGGCAGTTTGTGTCTGGGCAGAGTTTGGCCTTTTGGTTTGGTTTTTTCTCCCTTGATTTTTAGTAGATTGAAGGTATTTACATATGCTCCTTCCCTGGCAATTGATACTTGTATTTCTATGAAATGTTGAACAGCCTTGATTCCTCGTTTGGTTATGTGGAATTTTTGTGTGCAAACAGCAAGAGTGTAATTTTTACAGTGACTGTGTTAACATGGCATTTCTCATTATGAGAATCTCATACCGTTTTTCTCACAGCCAACACCTCTCCTCGGCCAGTATCCGGTATGGAACGGGAAAGGAAAGTGAGTATGAGATTGCATCGTGGTGCCCCAGTCAATATCTCCTCGTCTGATTTAACAGGCCGACAAGATACCTCTCGCATGTCAACTTCGCAGGTAAAAAAAAAATAAATCTGTGTATTGGAAAAAATGAGGGTGATTTGATAAAGTTAATTTGCCAAAAGAACTTATCAGGTAATTGATGTAATTTCATACTGTTTTTGCAGGTGATGTTCATTCATGTAAATGCTTGACATTTAGCCTGAATAATGTGGGCGTAAAGAAATTTTTATTTTTACCTTGAGAGCAATGAGAGGATGCAAAATTCTAGAGGTGCAGCATTTTAACCTACTGCTATGGGATGTAGCTCCTTGACTCATAGAGTTTCTTATACCTGTTATAAGTGAAGAAGCAGAGTAAGAGACCGTAGTGAATCTTGTTTCTGGATCAGCAGAGCACACAATATTGGTGCAGAAAAGGCAAGAAGCATTTGGTGAAGAATAGAAGGTGCAATAGTGAATTAAGAGCACTGCACTACAACACCACGGTTGTAGTGCAGTGTTCTTAATTCAGAGCCCATAAGAGGCCACATATATGGATGCTGGATATGTTGCAGAAGGCTCATTTGAAGAGAATGGCAGGAGGATAATAATGATTCATAGTCGCATTGAAATCATCCTTGCTGCTCACAGTGACTTAGCAAAGAAATTCTAAGAATGTTTCTTTTTAGGGCTAACAGTGTTAAATGTGTTTCTATCCTTCCTCAGCATATTGACAGTCTTGTCCCAAACAGTGTGTAGCTTGGCTTTGTACAATTTACTTTCAGTCTTACTTACAAAATGGAAATCAGCCAATCTGTAGACATTCTGCAACATTTCTGGGAAAGCAGTATGTTAGGGGGACTATTGCAGTGACCTAGGGGTTTTTCCATCATGCCTCACTACTGTGCAGGAGCTCCAAGTGCATCATTTTTGCCAGGGACTTGTTCCTTGTTGACAGAGCACCTTGAAAAAAATTAACTTGGTTCCTTTTAGCTTCATCATTTAATTGGCAGAGTTAATTACTTTTGGATAGTACATGTTCTTACGTATGAAATCTTACTGCTTGAAAGAACAGTTTTTTAGATGGAGGCCGGGTGGATATGGATATTCAGACTGGACATCCCAATCTAACGAAGACTGAGAGTGAAGTGGGTTGGAGAAACAATTCCATTGTGATAAAAGCCAAGTGGCATTTGGGGTGGCGGGGAGTTTGAGCTGAATGATTTGTTTCACCATGTAGCTGGACAGATACTTATGCTTGCACAAGGGATGAACAGGAACAGAAATGACTGGGCAAGAATAGAGTGTAGGTGAGGTTTTCTGTACTGGCTTTGGTACAAGTTTCACCATCTTGTACTGTTCACTGAACTGCTATTCTTGCCACCAGAAATTCTCACGTTTAAATATTTTTAAATAGTTTGAAAACAAAGGGGAGAATTGTGCATAGTTATGGATCTTGTAAATTTCATAAATACCTGTTAGAAGAATGTAAAGAAGGTGCAACCAGACTGTTTGCAGCAATATCCAGTGAATGGACTATGGAGAGCGGGCACAAATTGAAATACAGGAAATTCCGTTTAAACATACAGAGAAACTTTTTTACTATGAAGGTGGGCAAGGAATGTAACAGGTTGCCCAAAGAAGTTGTGGCGTCTCCCTTTTCCAAATTACTTGGAGCCCAACTGGACATTGTCCTGAGTGTCTTGCTCTAGTTGACTGTGCTTTGGGCAGTGGGATTGGGCTACGTGATTTCCAGGAGTCCTTTTTGACCTTGAATATTATGTGAGGCTGTGATGCAGACTTCTCCCTGAACATTTACTTTAATATAAAGATGGTTTTGTGGCAAAATGTATATGCCAGATCTTTGGCAGTCTGAGCAAATCTCAGATGCTTTGTCTCTGTTAACAGTCACATAAATGAGTTATAGCAGTAACAGACAGAAGTGTAGCAATGCCCCTTGATTGTTTTAGGTGCAAGTACATCTTTAATGTTTTTGCTACGTTTGTGACGCGTCGCTCATTGTGCAGGTGACACTATTGTAAACATTTCAAAATACGAGTAATACAGTTGGTCTTGTAGATCCATTTTGGTTCTGCCTGGCCTGTAGAATGTGAACATTGTGAGAGCAGTGAGTGGTTTTCTGAGTGGTCTTTGGGCTGTTTTCTGAGTGGTCTTTAAACATCCAGATGTGTAATTTGTGATATGGGCCCATAGTACCATCTGGCTTAATGGCACATTCCATACCTGCTCTTTTTAACACTCTGCTCCAAGTACAGGACTGCTTGGTTGACTTCTTTACAGTCTCAAAAGCGGCCTAGTCAGTATCTTCTCTTGAGTTTGTTAGAACTAATAATTCATTGACTGCTGTATTCATTTAGTTCTTAAGACAGTGAACCACTGCTGGTATCTACTCATGGTGAACAAATAACGGTGTGTAACTAGTATAATTTGAACAGATTCCCATGGGCCTGTTGCAATTGGAGGGAAAGAGAGATTTGCAGGGGAAATGAGCTGGATTGGAAGGGACCTTAAAGATCACCTCATTCCAACCTCCCTGCCATGGGCAGAGAACCTTCCAATAGGCCAGGTTACTCAGAACCCCATTCAGCCTGGCCTTGAACATTTCCTGAGATGGAGAGTCCACAACCTATCTAGGCAACCTGGTCTAATGCCTCACTGCCCTTATAGTAAAGAATTTCTTCCTAATAAATAAATCTACCCTCCTTCAGGTTAAGGCCGTTCACCCTTGTCTTGCCACTATGTGCACTTTTACATGCCATGAGAATAGCCCCTCTTTAGCCTTCTTGCAAGCCCCCTTTGGGTACTGCAAGGCTACTCTCAGTTCTCCCCAAAGTCTTCATCTTCTCTTCTCCAGACTAAGCAGCCCCAACTCTCTCCGCCTGTCTTTGTAGGAGAGGTGCTCCAGCACTGTTGTCAACTTGTGGCTCTTCTCTGGACTCATTCTAACATTGTCAGCTTTGTTCTTGTGTTGGGGGCCCCAGAACTGGACACAGTACTCCACGTGGGTCTCACAAGAGCAGAATAGAGGGTAAAATCCCCTCTCTCAAGTTGCTGGTCACTTTTCTTTTGATGCAGCCCAGGACATAGTTGGCTTTCTGGGCTGCAGGTGCACATTGCTGAGTCATGTTGAGCTTCTAATCTATGAACACACCCAAGTTTTTCTCCCCAGAGCTAATTACGATCCATCCATTCTTCACCCAGCCTGTACTTATGCTTGAGGCTGACCTGATCCACATGCTGGACCTTGCAGTTGACCTTGTTGAACTGCATGCAGCTCCCAAAGACCCACTTCTCAAGCTTGTTAAGGTCTCTTTGGATGGCATCCTTTTCCCTACAGCCGGTTGACTGCACCACACAGCTTGTTGTTGTCAGCACATTTGGTGAGGGTACGCTTGTTTCCACTGTCCATGTTGCTGACAAAGATTTTGAACCGCGCTGGTCCCAATACTGAGGGACAAACACCACTCATCGCTGTTTTCCACTTGGACATTGAGCTCACTGACCACAATTCTTTGAGTGCAACCATCCAGCCAGTTCCTTATCCACCAAGTGGTCCATGTGTCAAATCTGTGTCTCTGCAGTTTAGAGACAGGGATGTCATGCAACACAGCATCCAGTGCTCTGCACAAGTTCGGCTGGGTGATACATGTGGCTCTTCTCTCATCCACCACTGCTTAGCCACACTGTAAAAAGTCCCCAAATTTGTTGGAGTCAATTCAGCTTTTGTGAAGCTATGTTGTCTAACACCAATCACCTCCTTATTTTCCATGTGCTTTAACATAGTTTCCAAGAAGATCTGTTACATGACTTTGCCAGGCACTGAGGTGTGACATATTTCCCTTTATAAAACTGGGGGTTATGGTTTCCCCTTTCCAGTCAGAGGGAACTACACTGGACTGCCATGACATCTCAAATATGATGGATAGTGGTGTAGCCATTTACTCGGCCTGATCTCTCAGAACCTCTGGATGGACATGTGTCATCAGGTCCCACAGACTTGTGCATTTTCAGGTTCTTTAAACAGTCCCAAAGCCAGTCATCTTCCGCAGTGGATGGTTTTCATTTTCCCAATCCCTGCCTTCATCTTCTGCAACTTGAGTGGTGTGGCTGAAACACTTTACTTAGACTATAGCTTATAACACTACTGCTTGAGCTTGCTAGAGAAAATTCACTTTTCATTTTCCCAGTTGTCACTCTCTTGCAGGCAGGATGGTGCAAGTTGTAGGCGTTGATAGCTTATGCTCTTTACAGTTTTCATAATACTAAAGTAGCTCTTCTGTAATCAGAATTTATCCTTTGATGTTAGCCAGGTCAATAGTTATAGCCATGAGTTTTCCATTATCTGTATACCTTGTTCTTAGGAAAACCTCAAGTATTTGAGACATTAGTTTTGTTATTTCATTTACTTTATGCTTTGGTTTGGTAATGCAACAGTGCATCTGTAATCTCCACCTCTATTTATCTAAAGGACAGGTTGCTGCTTGTTAAATTCTGGACAATGAAATGTACAGATGTTATTCAGACAAGGAAAGCTACTAGCCTCTAAGTAGAGTTCTTAAAGATGACTACTCCACGTGTTTATCTTTCTTTTTTCCAAACTGAATTCTGATCAAATAAGACTGAAACTGAAAAACTAAGGCTGTGAATGCAAATAATAGGAACCAGAGTTCTCTTAGGAAAAGGAGGCATTCTCAGAGAAATTTGATAATAGGAACTGCAGTTCTATTACGAAAACTAGGCATTCTCAGAGAAATTTAATGCTCATGGAAAAATGGTAATTGCTAAGCATAGCAAAATAGATGTCATTGCCGGCATCCAAGATAGTGTCTGCATAGCACCTAAGTCATTCTTCTCAAAAAAGACATGCAGTTTCTAACACTAAGTAACAAGCATTTATTGAAGTACTGCTGTGTGTTATGAAGTGGTTCGTGAAATTTAAGTGTTTCTAATGAAATTATGTAAATTCTATGGCACATGTTATTCAGTACTTTTCTGGATTCTATGAAGTGAATGCAACAGCAGAAAACCTGCAAGTTGTGAGTTCACAGTGATAAACATCAGTGGGAGCTGAGTGGTCGAGCACAGTCCATTCAAATGTGTATTCCTGAAGTACTCCAAATTCTGGTTAGGATGAAGAAGTGGAGGCTGTTTTCCTGTATGGGGGAGCTGTATCTGTGGTAAGTAATGACTGAGGAGGGAGATGTAATGTTGGAGAAGTTAGTGTGGTTTCTGTAATGAAAAGGCACAATTTCCTCCTATGTATGATACAGTAATGAACAGAAGTGGACATGTTATTTTGTGTCATTAGTTAGATGGATTGGGAGAACAGATTGTACAGTGTAAGAGTTTCAAATCTACTTCTTTCAGTTTGTACTGAAAGCTAAGAAAGTGTCATGAGTGAGTTGGTGTGGTGTTTGAGACCAAATGATTTTAACAGGAATTAATGTTTAAGGAGAAAATATGTGAAGAACCTATCACATAAAATTAAAACCACTCACAAGTAAAGAAGGGCAAAATAGAGGTCTAAGTGAAAGTAGTTACCTACTGAAACAACTTCTAAAATAAGTAGATCATCTCTCCTCCTTTGCATAGAGACTCGATTAATTTCTAAGTGGTGTGTTCAAGTTTAAAGCAAACCTAAATTTCAGCTCTGTGTGCAGTGTGTTAGACAGAAAATCATACCAACTGTTAAAAGATTCATCTGCTCCTGAACACTGAGTTGTTCCCTAAGTCTCCTTTACACAAAGTTTTTAAACATTAAGAGGTGTAATAAAGGAGGTAGTAAATGAGGTAATGAGTATTCTAGTAAAAACTACTTTGAATCAGTTCTGCTCGTCCACGTGCACAGACTGAATCCTGAAAGCATGATCATCTCAAGAGTCTAGTTATGGGTGAGTAGTCTTCATTTCCTTCAATGAAAGGTTCAGTCTGACTGCTCATGGTTACACAGTAAGTTGTTTAATATTTTTTTTCTTGAATGTAACATGTTCAGCACCCAACAGTCAAAGCTGTGGCAAATTCCAATTGGTAATAGAGGTATTCTCTGTAGTTGAAAGGAAAGATTGAAGTGCTGCACAAAGAAATATTTGATTATGGCTCTTTGATAGAAGAAGGTTTTAAAAGACTGTAGCCAACACTGGCATTGAATAACTTAAGTGTTGTGCCATACTTCAAGTGCTTCTTCATTTTTCATTTCTGTATCCACAAATCTTTCTCCACCCATCTTAATAGGCATCATACTCTGTGTTGTTCTTCTGACCCTGTCAGCTTCCTTTGAGGATTAATGATTTGTTTCTTTTACGCACCTCTTAATATGATGGAAATGTCTTATAGAAGTCTGAAATCAGAGCTTCTCAAAAGATAGAGTTGCTACTGCAAGTTCAGGTTGGATTTTTATTAAGACATCTTTATATATTGGGGCAGTGGAACTGTTAAAAATTGCTGTCTTTTCCCCTACCTCAGAATAGCATTCCTTTCGAACACCATGGCAAGTAGCTGCTCGTCTCCTTTCGTTGGAAGGCAGCACTGGGTGAGTGCTTCTCATTCGACACCAAAACATTGTATGGGACGGGGAAAAAACTCTTTGGAAACATCCGACTTTGCTTCTTCTACTCATGTGATCTCATATTGTATCTGTGCCTTCTGGTCAGATGCTTGATGAAGCACTGATTTTTCTCTAACTTAAAAGCAAATGTCTTTCCAAAAGCTGAGTTACTACTGCTGTTCCACTTGGACTTTTAAGCAGAGTTGACAATAATGTGACTTTAAAAGGTCCCTAAAATTGTTCAAGTATCAACAATAAAGTAAAATAACCAAGTCAAAATATTAGCTGTATGAGAATTACGTGTCTTTCCAAGGATATTGATGCAGCAGTATGTCATCCATTAAAAAACAGATCTGCTTCAGAATCATAAAAGCAAAATTACCTGTATGAAGACTCAATTGACAGTATTGCTCAAATGAGGCTCTGTCTTGTCTTTTCATTAATGGAATGTTCTACTACAGCCATGTCCATTTTTCACTGTTCTCCATGCCTTATGAACTCTCATTTTAAAAAACTCAGATCTGTTCAGATCTATATTTAAAACAAACGTTCACATACTAACAGGAATAGTTGACCATGAGCATCTCAGAGGTAGGCAGACTTGAATTTAGATATTACCAAGTCCTTTCCACTGTTCAGTGCAGTAGAAGTCTCTGCCTTTCTGTGTGCAGCTTTTGGCTTTTTAGTCTGTTCTGCTTTTGGCAATAATAGGTTTCATATGAGAAATAACAGCTTTCAGTTGGAATCTGAACCTTAGTGGCTGAGGGATACTTTTCTTAAGTATTTCAAGAGCTTCTTTGATTTGCTATATATTAAAAAAAAAGCTGTGAGATTTTTCTGTTCCTTAATAAATTGTTGTGTAACTCTTGTCTGCTGTCTCACTTTCTCTATAAAGCTTAAGCTTGCATTAATCCTGTATCTCTAGTTGGTGAAGAGTCCTGCTATTTCTCTTCTGTTTTCTCCTTCTGCTTTGTGTGCTTGGCTGACTCTGCACAACCTGCTTCTCAAACATTGTATATCATTAAAAAGATCCAACTGTAAATGACAGCTTAGCACTTTAAAGACCAGTTATCAGATCTTAGTAAAAAAATAGATGTTACAAAAAATGCAAAAAAGTAAACCTAAAGCTTTGCATTGAAAAGCCTGTATGCAGGAAACATGCACATTCGGGTCTAGTCTGGTATGTGGCTACATTGGTTGGCCTATACTGTATGCCTTAGTATTTGTAGTTGTTCACAACTGAAACGAATACTGAATACCGATCCAGCTACTTAGATGTTTCTTGCTTCTTAAATTGCGGAGATGTATAGTTTTTCACTTTCACGGTGAAAGTGGTAAGAAATAATGCTACGCTTACTTCAGTAGGTCAAGCTATGGAAATACAAGAGGTATCTTTTAACACAGTGTCCCATGGACAGAGAAAAGCTATTGAAAATAATGAATTTATTTTTTACCTTCTTAATATTTTTTAAAAATTAATTATCCATTGAGTCTATTAATGTGCGTTGATAGTGTTTTGATCTGGTTGGTTTGTTCTTCTGCACATGTTTATGCTCTGTCTAATTTTCTTCAAAACATGCCCTCTGACTGGAAAGGTGAATTTTCCATGTTAACTTCTAATAAAAGAGGAAAATGGTAGGGAACTTTGTGTAGCTATAGGTGGATGTGAAACATTATATTCCTCACTGAATTTTAAATTCACACACTTATATTTTGGCAGTTGATAGTTTAGAAGTACATTGCAAGACACTTGTATGTTAAGTGGAAGGATATGTGCTGATGTTGTCTTGTTTTTTGGCTTTGGTAGATTCCTGCTCGGGTTACTACCAGTGTTCTCCAGTCTGCTGTGCACCGGTGAAAATTATTTTGCCATGGAGGGCAGATAATGCATGGCTGATCTCCCATGTTATCAATGGCTTTACTAGCAAATATACCCTAAACTAGAGCGGAAATTGGAGTTCTCCATGTGACCTAAAAAGCTCTTGGAGGAACATGCAGAGACTCCAGCAGCTGCCATTACAGGACGCTTTTGCCAGAAACCCAATGACCTTAAGAGAACCCTGTGGTAACAGGGCTGGAAAAGAAAGATGGTTTACAGAGTTCACCGCCTGTTACTGGATGGCCATTTCAGTTTTCCCTCCACAGGCGGCAGACTTTACTCCCTTTTTATTATTCTACTGTAACTATAAATCTTTTACTTGGTTTAAGAAAGTTTTTTGTATCATTTTGCTAAAATTATTGGCTTACTTCTCTGTAAAGAACTCTTGCTTTTGTCTGATTTAAAAATGTAGAGTATAAACAAACCTGAACTAAAGATAATGACTTGAAATTTCTTGTTTAAAAGATTAGTCTGCCAGGGAACATGTAAATGAATCAAAACCATCTGCTGTTATTTAAATTGTTTACTTTCACGTATTGTCCCATTCTGAGTTGGTTTTTTCATGAAGATTTTAAAACTGTTAGAAGTTTATTTTACTGTTTGCTGTCTTCATTCACACTGGACATTTAACTTTCTGTGTAGCACAAATGAATTTTTTAATACTCATTGTGTTTCATAGAAGAGGATAACTAAATACCCTGCAGGAGAGTCTTAAGTATAGTAGAGATTGTAATGATGAATTTCTTTTTTGTAAAGAACATTAAGAACAAAGTAAAAGACTGGCACTTGAGGGATTTAGAATTAGAAAGCTTGTTCTGTCTTTCTGCTTAGTTTGGGTGAATGGATACTTTCAAACATTGTTTTTACTCAGAAAATTTTGTTTCTTCTCCGCTGAGGCTGATTAGCTTGGAGACTGTTACAAGTGCAAAATAGACATTGCTGCTGAATCTTCAGAGAATTTGCATGTTTCATTCAGTATCCACATGTTTATAAATAAATACAGTGATTTAGGCCTTCTGTTACATGCCAAGACTCAAAAAAGGAATTCTTATACCAAAAAAAAAACAAAAACTAAACACCCTCACAAACATAGTAACCTATTCTTGCCATAAAATCTTGAGAATTTTTACAATTCAGATGCATATCATATTTAATTCTTAAGTATATTTAACCTGAGAATGCCCAGAGTAATTTAGCTAGGCATGAATGACTAAACATGCTCAGGTTGTTGCAGGTATTGTTGGCTCCTGTTGGTTATGAAATATGGGAAATTCTTCATACTGTCTGTTACTGTAAATGGTCTTGTAAAAGTACGTGTTCTGTCCTTACGGTACTTGGAACAGTACCAGAACTCTTTATGACTGAAATTATGGGAAGTTCTGTGCTGGAAGGTATGTACAGAGATTTTGTTTGAACAGTTAGGTATTTTGAGAAATGGAGACAATTTTTAAAGGTATATTGGTCTGCAGATTTTTATGAAGAGTAGTTTTTATTTTTTGGGTGTTTACAAATTCTTTTTTGCCCCTCTCAAAAGTCCCCGTAACAAGAATTATCATTCTTCTTTGGATGCTTTCATAACATTAGCTATTTGCTTGTGTGTACTCTGGGTCAGACTGGGGAAATGTGTGTTTGGGGAGAGTATAGTGGAAAAGTGCAAGAATTTGATTGATTGGTAAGTTTGCATAAGAGAGTTATTTCCTCAGTTACGATAGACTTCGGTATTTTAGGCATGTGCACTACCATTTGAGCAGTTTTACACTTCACTGTGCTTTTCTTGTAAATACCTGTGGTTAATAGTGTAGTGTTTGAGGGACTGAAAAAAACAGGCTTTTTATTTCCTATGTATCTGGACCATTAGATTGCTGTACTATACTTAAAAGTTGACTGCAGATTTCTAGAATTGTACTCACTTGTGGGCAGTTTTTGTCCTCATAATAGCTAAATTCCATCATGCAGAAAATAGTTGGACTGTCTATATAAACCTGTGTACAAACCAGTATCTCAAAGCACTTCATTTGTACTACCACTGTATTTGTGTAATTTAACAGTTGTGTAAATACATTCATAATAACTTCTGTTCTTCTTGGTGTAACTTACTGACTTGCAATGAATCTTCACCATTTACCTGATGCAACTCTTTTCTTTTTTCTCCTTTCTTCCTTTTTTTCTTCTCTTTTCTCATTTCTCTCTTCTTTTTTCTTTTTTTCAAGGGATTTCTGTACTTGCAAAGAATATTGTCAGTTGCAAACATTTGAAGATACTGTCTTGGTAGCAAAACTTTCAGTGAAAGAGTTTGGTAGTTATGATCCTGGGGTGTACAGGAAGAAAGAGAAAGCATTAATTACTTTGCTCACAGAAAGCATACCTTTTTGCCAATTTAAAGGTAAATGTTTTTGTTTGGATACTTCTTTTTTTTCCAGAAGTTTTTAATTTTGTACAAAAGCTTTTGCGTATCAAGTAATGCAGGGTATTGATAAGAAAGTCTAGTAGGGGAATTGAGATTAGATCAGTTATGGTAGCTAAGATAAAGGCAAGAAAAATAGTGAGCTGTACTCACAGTGGTGCCCTGTATAATAAAATTCCAGATTTTGCTATGTGATTCTCAAAAGTCTATTATAACGTGAGGGTAGGCGCACCTTCAGGAACCCTCTGTATTTTCTTATTTACAGACCTTTAGAAGTTGGAAGGATATTTTAATTTCTTCTCATGGTTTTCACTTAAAATTGTGTATATGCTTTTATATGGAAAATACCACCTGTGCCGCTGTTTTACATAATCTTGAGTGGTTACAGAGTCCTTGAGTTTTTGTGGTACAAGTACTTTAAAAAAAAAAAAGAAAATAAATCCTCTGCTTTAAGAGAGCTATTAAGAGAAAACATTTGAGTCCATGTATTCCATGTTAGCTTCATGAAAATATTCAAAGTACTCTTTGGAGGAAGGCATGTTGATGAAGTCATAGTTTCCAGTAGGAAAAATGTTATGAGCATAACTACTTATCTTTGTTTCCTCATGTCCCAGACCCTTGAGTATAGCATTGGCTAGAGGAGCATACATGTTGATTTCAAAAATATTTAGTTTCTCTTTTAAAATAATTAAGTAAAAAGGTGTTGATTTTGTTCTTTGACTTTTGCTTTACAAGAGGTGCACTTTGTGTACAAAATACCAAATTAAAACAAACAATGCTACTGTTTTTTTAATTGTGCTGGGCCATCTGTTCAGAAATCAAAATTTAAGCTTTGAGATTGTGAGCAAGTGTAATCCATCATGAACTTAATCCTACAGCAGCTTCTAAAATTCACTGGATGAGTTAGGTCAATAATAAAAAGGTTTTACTGTGAAAGAATGCGGTATTTTGTTATTAAAAACAGTATGTTTCCCTTTGATTCATTCAAGTGACAGTTATTGATTTTACATGCATATGTGTAGATTTAAGTGACTGTCTGAACCTGAATTGGTATAGACTATGTGTATTGTTCAATACTTTTGTGCAAGGAGAGTGCTCAGAGGCCTGGTCTTCAGTAAGAATCTGTTTCACAGCCAAATCATACCGACTTTTTCAGCAGATATTTGCACAGTATTAACACTTTACAACTTCTTAGATGTTGGTGGGTTTTTTCCTTGCTTAATATTATTAAGACTAGTATGGTTTGGTTCTTCTGTCAAAACCATTATATGCTTCAGGCAGAGGGATAGTAGAAAATGAGCGGAGAACTGTACATACAGAATCTACAAAAATATGCCTAAAATGTTCTTTGTTAATCACATTTTGGGCAGTTCTTGATTCAAAATGCTTAAGGTATAGGTCTGAGATATATATGTATGCCTAATGGACAAAGAGAAATGTGAAAAAGTGGAAAAAGGGGAAAATGTCGCAGATCATCTTAAATTATTAAGCCCTAGGCTACAGTGTCTTTACCATGACCAATCCAGGATGTTTGGGATGGGATGTGGAACAAGAATTCATTTGGTACATTATACACTCAAAAGAAAATACTTAGTCCTGAGCACTACAAGAAAAAAAAAATTGTTCAGTTACGGTCCTCAGCTTGGTTCGGACCTGCAAGCGTTGCAGGCACTAAGGCAGGACACAGCTTCTGGTATTTCCCTTAATTCTTAAGGAAAGGATAAACCAGGGTAATTTGAGGTCATGCACGGGTCTTTTTCTTAGATGACCCCAAAGAGCAAATGTTTCTCTGCTCTCACGGCCAAAAAAAATGTATTTTGTTTGTCTGACACGTCATCAATCGATCTTAAGGCACGTTTTTCAACAAGACTCAGAAGGTCTTTTGCTGTTTAAGAGTTTTAAATACTAAAATCTGGATATACTTTTTCATTGGGTTCAGAGTTTTATTTTGAAAGGTTTTAAACTGTTGAAAGAGTAGTAAATGAAAAGTCAGAAGAGCAAAAGCTATCCTTTCTTAATGCTCTGAAGTATTCATCTGGGAGCAGTGAGGAAGGCTGCCAGCTGAAATATTGCTGACATGATGAAGCAAATACGGAGCTCAGTCAAGGAAATAACAGTGTATATCTAGAGGTAAGTAGCTTTTTACTCTGTATCTTAATTTGCCATACATTCTCAGACAAATACAGGACTGCTGATCTCACTGACTGTGTCACTAGCAAAATGCGTTTAAGAGCATAAGCATTTTAACTGGCACAAAAATGAGCTCTGTTTCAGAAGCATTGAGAAAGCTGCTAAAACAATCCATTCCAAAGCTGTTGCTTCTCATTTGCGGTGCCTCTGCTGTTGTCAAGGTTGTTTACTCTTCCAGAAGTAGAGGAGTACTTTCTTCAACAGGTCCAGCAGCAGGGAACAGCAGCTGTGCAAATCAGATCAAGCACATTTTCCCCTACAGTGATTGGCCCTACTTCTTTCTTTCATACTCAAAGAGAGCCAGAGGCAAAGATAAATTCTGGTTTTCTGTCACAAGTGTGGGCTGACTACATGCTAGTAAGTTCTGTCATTTTAGTCCACTGAGTAATATTAATTCCTGCAGCAGTATATGGCTTGGTTTGGCCATTGGGTTGCAAAGCATTTGATTACACATTAAGTCTTGCCAATTTAATTAAACTACCATAAAAAAGTAATTGTGTATCTATTCAAATACTAAGGGGGGGGATGTGTTTATGTAAACTAGACCTGTGACCTTTTCAGTGTAAATATACAGAGAAACTTTTTAAAGTGAGCTTTGAAAGTTTTCTCAAAGATCTCTTGACACACAGAATTAAGCACAAGTATGTATCTTCAGATCCCAAAAGATCGGTCTTGCTTGTGAATTACACTGCTTGTAATTTTGATTCACCTGGATGTAGCCTTGAGATTATACCTTGAGGAACTAGTCCTAGCTGAGGTACCATAGGAGCCAAAAACCCACAACATAAATGTATGCCTGCACTGTGTTTTCTTAGGAGCTTTCAAATTCTGAAGAGCATCACTTGACAGTACAGACAGCTTGCCAACATGTCAGTGTTCAAAATATTTTGGGCTTTATAACTGAAGACAGTTAATAAAACTTTACCTGCAGACAAAATCTGGAGCACTGTTCGGAGGAGAACAATATTTTTTGCACAGCACAAAATTAATTGCTGCTATTTTAAATTAGATGATGCTCTAAAGTAGTCTTCAGGATCACTTACAGCAGAAGCACATATCCATTTTGGAATTGGCCAAACTATGAGTCATGGCAAAAGCAGTCCCCTTGCCCACATTAAATTCTGGCTGCCTGTCAGCTGAGTGTCAGCTCTTCTCTATAAACACTCTTGTCCCTGTATAGCTGTTTAATAGGTATGTGCAAATGAAGCCTAATATCTATATTGGGGTGCTAAAGCTATTTTTTTCTGAGCTTATTTTCTCAAACCCACAGTTTTTGACAATCAGATATTTATTTATTCACTACATTTGCAACAGTTTACTAGAAAAGCATAAAAAAAATTACTAAGTATAAATATACACATTACATTAAAGTGCATTAACAAGAAACAAAATGTCATCTCGCACAAAATTAATTGCTTCCCATAATCCTATAGACGAGTGTGGCAGAGAGACACAGACACACTACATAAGTCAATACTTACATGTTGTAACATGTAAGAGTTTGCATTCTGAAATTCTTCCTTTTGTAATTGTCTACCAAACTAAATATTTTCTTTGGGATGTGCCAATAGGGCATATATGAATTTTGCTTTTTCATTTTGAAGATTGGTTGCTTGATTAGGGGAATGTTCTAATTTATTTTAAAGAATGATTCTACATTGCCTAATACCCATTTGTGTAGGTGGAATTTAATATTAGCACAAAATCTCTCCAGTCCTTTACACCATACCTTCATACCATCCATCTCAAGTCTTAACTTTAGGGAACTGGCTTATTTTGAAACAGCTGCATTACTTTAAGACTTCTAGTTCTGCTGAGGTCTTCTAGGCTCCAAATGGGTACAAAATATTTAATTTAGAATTTTCAAAAAAGCAAACTGATCTTTGTATAGGAGGAAGAAAATAATTTTAACTCTGCTCACTGTCTTATAAATGGGCAAACTGTCTGTAATCTACTCCTGTGGGTATTTTGCGTGTTTACGTATATATTTTTATTCATGTA
The DNA here is from genome assembly GCF_035770615.1 of Melospiza melodia melodia. NCBI lineage: Eukaryota > Metazoa > Chordata > Aves > Passeriformes > Passerellidae > Melospiza > Melospiza melodia. The sequence continues at coordinate 12,885,906 of NC_086217.1, read as the reverse complement.
TGTATGTATGTATATACACACATATGTACATATGTATGTGCAAACACACGTATTCTTTTTTATCTAGTCTCTGTGTATTACTGGCATTTATGCACATTTCATCTCCTTGCATCAGGCCCTTACTTTCCTAAGACCCATTACATAATCAATCATACAATACTTTGCCAATAAATCCTATAGTACACAATTTATAGAATGTGTGAAGATCCAAAATGCTTTAAAAATTTCACTAGCCTGCAGGGTAAAAGACTATTCACTACTTTCAGAGAAAGAATCTTGGAAAACTGTTTTGGTTTTTTGATTGTTTACTTTCCAGACTTCTTAGATATATTCATGATCTGTGTGTCAAAAGAAATTATATATGTTTCAATAGTGTATGATGTAGGAGTAAACTATAATCTTTGGATGCTTTGCAATTTGGTTGCATAATTACCTACATTCCCTTCCTTTTCCTTTTCCCATTTTTCAAATCACAAAATTTTAATCAGGTGAAGGTGGAACAAAGGTTCATCTGGGTAGATGTTGCATGAAACTGTTCTGCCTGTGACCCTGAGCAATCAATGTCTCCTTAGCAATGCTTTATGGCTTCGACGTGTACATCCTCAAAATATGTGGATGAGCACATCTCGCAGACCGCTCTTAAGGGCCATCTCAGTGGTATTGAGATTAAAGAAATAGAGTAGCAAAGTATCTGGAAGAATTTTAAATCAGTTCCTTGCTTTTAAATATACAAAATATTTTTTTTAAATATTTATCAATCTATTTAAATATTTACAGTAAGCAGAGTTAAATTAAAAAGGAGCCTGGCTGGACAGTGCTGGGAACCTAAGGACTAGATGCTTGTGGGGTTTAGTTTTGGTTGGTTTTGAGTTTTTAACACACTGGGGTAGAAGGAGAGAGATCTATAAAACAGGAGATGTATTGACATGGACACAAAGGGTTATTGGAGCAGTTGGGTACATGCTTCAGCCCAGTCTAGTGTAATGGCCAGCAGGTGTTCAGCCTGGATATCTGGCATGGAGGTTTCCTTCCCATCAGTTTAACGAATCTCTTTCCAAGAAGATAAAGGCAGCTGAACAGAAGGAGGACTGGAGGGCTAGCACACACTTCGGTGTTACCTTGAGTGGAACTGAATGAGAGCAAGGAGCTTAACTGGCTCTAAAACTCTGAAGTACTCTCAAGCCTGCCACTTTGGATGTTGCTAAGAGAGCTACGTTAGGAGTTTCTCACCTTTGTATTGATGCTTCTTGCAATTAATTAAAATGATAAAAGATTTTACACTGATAATATGTTTTTTTTAAACTGCTTAGTGAATTAAATTCTAACCCTTTTTTTCCTCACAGTCAATAAAGGAGTCCTTTGATTTGACCACTGTCATTCAGTAAGCATCTCCTGCTGTCATAAATACTGCAAGCCATTGGTAGGCCTGTGCTGAAAGCAGCACAAGAGCATTGGCAGTACCAGTCAATGGGATTGGTCTTTGAGTGGAAGAAAATAACTTGTATTGGCAAATGAGGCCTTTCTATTAACACCAGTTTGGCTTACAAGATGATTTATGGTTTCTTCTTGAACTGTGTCTCCTTGTCTTCCTAACTTCTTTTTCTGTCTCAAATCACATAAAATTACAACATAAAATTTTTTCCAGCTTAACTGTAAAAGTATTATGTATGGAAAATGAAACATAGTCTGGAAAGTCAGTATGATAAGCACAAATTACATTCTGTCACCTATAAAGCAGTCTGGACAATTTGCAGAATAACCATTTCATTCTGTGATAACTGCATAGCATTATCTAGCAAAGAAATCCAGTGATCAAAGCACACAGTAAGTCAAAAATGGCTGTCTGAGAATCTGAATTCACCTTTGGAAAGGTTTTTAGTTTCTGCTTTTTGAAACAACAGGGAACTCCAATCTGAAAGCTGTATCAGGCTTTCATGTATCATCTGAAGCAGCCTCCAAGGGTATAATAAATTACTCTGTGGATTCAGTTTTTCTCTTGCCTTCTGGAGCTATCAGTGTTGTGCTTCAAGTACCAATTTAGTCTTTAGCAAAGTGGAGCTAAGTTCAGTAAGCATGCTGTTACAACTGGGAAATACCATTCGCTACGATTGCTGCCACTAAATTAATAAGACTTTAAAATAATGCACTACATAGGATGTAAAACCAGTTTATTCTATGTAGCATTCATTTCTTTTTAAAGTTATATTTCTAACCTTCCGATTTCTGTGCAAGGTTGTCCTAACAATGCAAAACCATTTTGAAGAAACTTCCAAAATGGAAGTTGGTATCATTCATTAGAGAATGGTTCTTGGTTTTGGCACTTTGTTTCCGTTAGAAATTTTAAGTGGATACTGAGTTGTAAGGGATTAGGGTCTTTCAGTTTTCAGTTATTAAGCAGAACAATTTTGGCACCTGAAAGCCAATATTCCTTTGCTACTACTAAGAAAATTGAATCTGTTACATTTAGTCTGTTTTGAAGATTGTTACTGCAGTTACAAAGCCTATTCAGTTTTTTATAAGCAGATTTAAGAGATGAGATGCAGTAGCATGATTTTATATTTTAAAAAATTACATTTCTTGAGTGGTTTTGGGTGGGAAAAAAAATACAATGCCTTTCTTTTGCCTTCCTTTTCTATTCAGTACCATGCCATCATAAAAATTATCAACAGTTCTATCATGTTTCCTCAAACAGCAAGAATGGCACTTTGAACTTCTATAGATTAAGCTGGGGGGTAGGGAAGTGGGATAAATGGGGTAGAAAAAAACCTCAAAACTAAACATATTAAAACCTTTCCATGATGCTAACATTGCATTTTATGGATGACTAACATGTTTCAAAGTAGTTCACTCTCTTCCCAAAGTCTATCCACTCTGTAAGTCATCCGGAAACTTGCACCATCATTTCTTTTGTATGCAAAATGGACACTTTTTCAGACTATTCTACTGATCATCTTGTCCATGTTACTTGTAATATTTTTCAATGCTCTAGGGAAATTTTACTGAAAACAGTGCATGGAATTGTGGACTAATTTTGTTTCCTCAGGGTCTGTCAGGATCCATTCTGCTGTTTGGGGTTTTTTTAGTACTATCTCAGAATACCACTTGTGTGATCTGCTGAGGACACTGTCTGTAATGTGCCTTTCCAAAAACAGGATTTCCAGGTGATTATTGCAAAGGTTACAGGTTTAGGCAGAAATGCATTTACATAAATCAAAGTTACAGATCTTACCAAAATTAAATTAGGGCTGAGCCAATTATCTTAAAAAAAATCTAAAAAGGTAAGAAATTCTAAAACCTAATGGAGACCTTTAAGTTCCTGAGATTTTTATCCATCTCAAACTCTTTTCCCTTCACAGAGAACGTAGGGAAATTATATTTTGCCACACAACACAGCAATTTCATCAATATTGTCTGAAAACATAATTCCACTTTTCTGAAAATATGCTTTTCCCGTATCTTCCAAGTGAGCAGTTTCTGGTGATGCATAGCAAGAGCCTACTTGTGTTCAGAAAAGCTTTTTTAGTTTACATAAAATACATAACCACAATGTTCCACCTTTTACCAATAAAGCTATTTTTCCGGTAAGATGTTGTCCAGCTAATCAGCTTCCAAAGAGACCTGATGAGCTGACTAGCCCCAAGTTACTAAAGCAGATGGCCCAGCCCTAAACTATTTCTGTTTCTAAAATAAATAGCATTGGAAATATTTCTTTTCTAAACACTTCTCAGTTCCTTGTTATGCTCATACACATGTTTCTGGGTTAGTTACAACTTCGCCATTTTTTTCACGCTCATCTTTCAGAAACTGCTCCACTTCAATAGAGTCCACTTTGGCATCTTCAGGAGTTTTGTTTTCGCATTTGTTTAATTCCTCTCTTTCTGCTGCTTCTTCTTTTGTATGTGGTTCTTCTGATTTTTTCTTAATGCAGAAGAAATTCCCCAAGGCCAATACAAGGGCTGAGGTGGTAACTTCAATTCCAGCAATAATGAAAACAAACATGTACCTCCCTGTTGCATCCAGGAGTTTTCCTGAAAAAGGCAACATTCCAGGTAATTAACAAAAGTGATTATCTTGCAGTGAATATTTTTCTGATTTTTAAAGCATTTTGACTCTCCTGTCTAGAATCACCATGACTACCTAACAAGATTTTTTGAAATAGGATTAAAATGAGTTTATAACAAAATATTTCTCAATTATTTCGGTTCAGTTTAACAGTCACTGACACTACATGAGATATCAAAACACATAGTCTGCTGCACACAGAGGCATGCAGTTCATCTGAAATAAAACTGGCCTCGCCTTCAGATGCGAAAGATCAAACAGATGCTTTGTATTTCAGATAAAAATATGTGCATCCATGGATGGTATCTATGTCATCTGTATCATGATCTGATCATCATTATCCTCTTGCTCCCAATTTCATTTACCTTTCTACACGGGTAGTGGACTGCCTGCTTAAAACGAAAATGTTATTCAATAGTCAGTCTGGAGTAACTGACTGGTTCTGACACTGGGAAAGGTAAATTTTTACAGGATGCGGTGGATGTGAAAGAACAGGTGGGAGGATATGAAGGAAGTGCCTCTCCAAACCTGAAGATTGGAGGAAGTGCTGCATAATACTGGTTTTCCCATGAAGGGGCTTTTGCTAAAATAAAAATACTTGTCTGGTATAATAAACATTCTATGGCAGTGACCTGATGGGTTTTGGGAGGGAAAGTGTGTTTCAGTTCAGGGTCTGTAAAATGTATGTTCTTTGATTAGTAATTAATTTGTGTTTTGACTTCAAATTAATGAATTTTACTATTTTGTCATGTCCCCTTATTCTTGGGTTGTAAGACGTGCAGTAGAAGCACTCCACCTTCCTTAAATCAGTCTGGTTTTATAGGCCTCCTTGTAGGATTTTATTTTGTCCTTCAGATGTTTTCTTTCCTCCTCCAAATCTACCATGGATATAGAAAATGTATCCTAATATTTCCCAAAGAAAATTGACAGGTTTCATATTCTGAATCCCTGTCAGCTATCTACCAATAAGAAGATCAGTGCAGGGTTTCAGAAAGAAATAGCAGCATCTCGATATGGCAGTTTAACCAATCCTGAAATAGACCCAGAAGGAAACGGGTTATTCCATCCCTTCTTGGAGTATTTCAGAGTGCAACTGCAGAAAGCCTTTGAAAGATGTGCAACACTAGCACAATCTGCACTTCTTGAGTGACTCGCATCTTTTTCTCAGCTCCCTTATATTTTGTGTAAATGAATGCAATGCACACAATTTTAAATTCTGAGCTAAATGGCATACTTGCCTGCTGATGGTGGGCCAATCAGAACAGCCATAGCTTCCGCCAGGAGCACTAAACCGATAGCACTGGAAAACTTCTGCGTACCAACGATAGCCATGAGAACTTCAAACTGAAGAGCACCTACCATTCCATAAGAAATGCCAAAGAAAATGCAAAAGACCACCAGTCCACCATAATCAACAGACATAGAGCCCATGAGATCTGTAAAACCATTAAAAATCATAGCAAAACTGAAGAGGTACACACAGCGTGGTCTAACCCATTTAAGACCAGCTACCATTCCACAGATTGGGCGAGCAAAGATATCAATGAATCCCAGAATAGTCAGAAGAAAAGCTGCTTTGGTGTCTTGATACCCTAAATCCTTGGCATAACTCACAACAAACACTGGAGGAACAAAGAGGCCAAGCACCATGATAGATGCTGCTAGTGTATAGATTACAAAACCACTGTCTTTAAACACACTGAAATCCAGAAGTTTTTTCTTCACTTTCTTCTCAGCTGGCTCTTTGGTAGCTTCAGCCTTTTTGGGTGGCTCCAAAGGTCTCATTAGTGCTCCGCATACACAGCAGTTGAGCAGCATCCCACCCAGGATAAGGAATCCTCCTCTCCAACCGTACTCATGCTGTAATATCTGCCCCAATGGTGAGAGAGCACAAAGAAACACTGGACTCCCAGCAGCAGATAGCCCATTGGCTAAGGGCCGGCGTTTGTCAAAGTAACGGTTTAACATGATGAGTGAAGGCTGAAAGTTTAGTGCCAAACCCAAACCTGTAGTAGAGGGTACATAAAAATTAATACTGGCCTACAATATCATTGTTAAAGATATTCTAATTACAGTTTTTCTGACTCATGACTTAAGAGAAAATAGTTTTGTTCCAAATGGACAGAAGAATCCCAAGATAACAAAAAGTATTTTACCCCCATAGTATTATTGTACTTTATGATTACACTTCATGCTAATAACAAAAATAAATGACCTTTTAATTTCACATTTATCTGCCATCTTTATAAAAGCCCAGTTGGGTGATCCTTATGCTTCGGGTATTTTTCACTTAAACAAAACTTCAGCCTAAAGATAAGATATAAGTGAACTCATTTTCAGCATAGTACTTACCAGTAATCACACCTGCAGTTAGATATATCTGAACGATGCTTGTGCAGAAGGAAGCTATCACCATCCCCATTGAAGCAAAAAGGCCACCCACCAGCATGACAGGGCGACAACCAAAGCGATTGACACATACGCTACAAAGTGGACCTAGGCAAGAAAAGCAAATTACAGTTGCTACAATAAACCAACTTTTACAACTGATTTTCTGATACTTTGTATTTCTTTGGTAGATTTCAAAGTGCAACGTTCATAGTAGGAATCAATGATCTTAAAGGTCTAAGGTCTTTCCAACTTCAGTGATTCTGACTTGTTTTGTACTTTGTCCATAAAGTCAGGCCAATCAGGAAAAATGTCCTTCCCTCTGTAGTCAAATACTTTTGTAGTCAAATACTTTTGACTATTTGTAGTCAATATTTTTTGTCTTCATAGTGCCTTGTGATTTTTCTTTTTCATCATCTTTAGCAGCTACTGACTTACAAAGACATAATTTTAAATAAACTGGATGGGCTTAAAAAATCTTCTGATTGATGTGATTATTAGTAATTCTTCCTTGGAATGCCTTATTTGCACACAACTAATGATATGCAGTCATGATACAGACTGTAAACGGCTGTAAGATTTACAAACTTAATTGTATGACAATAATAACTGTAATAACAATAATTGTAATTAAAAAATTGTAATAACAATACTGTTTCAAAACCAGATAACTACTCACCTGTTCCGTAAAGCATGGCCAACAGAATGGAGGAAATCCATGCAGTGTCGCTATATCCAATGCCAAATTCCCGGATAAGTTCTTTAAAGAAGACACTAACTGCCTTAGGAAAGGCATAGGAGAATCCTGTGATGATAAAACAGCCGAAAAGGACAGCCCAGCCCCAGCCTCCATCAGGGGCTTTAACACCTGAGGGACCATCATCAGCTACTACAGCTCCCATGATGAAGAAGCTTGTGTGTTCCCTAAGAAACAAAAAGCAATTAGTATTCTAAAATTGCACTACCATTTAAACTAAGGCTTGGAATTACTTTTAAAAAACAGTCTTGTAAATGCAGTGCAATTTTAACTATTTCTTGTTTAGGTTTTTACAAAGCTTGCAAAAGCACATTAAAATGAGATGCACGCAGCTGAGTTTTAAATTAATGGCCCTGCACAGCTCTCAAAGTCAAAGCTGGATTTCATCCAAAGCACTGCTTCATCAAAAAACTGAAGCTGTAACAGCATTTCAGGGGTGTATCTGACTGTCACAAATATGTAATAATTACTGCATTAAAGTCTGCAAGATATTTTATATAAGACCTTTTTACATGAAGCTCCTGGCCTATTCACTTAGGAGACCTGTTGCATCACAAATGCTCTGTGAAATGGAGGACTAATCACCTAGATTTTTTTATTCCCCACTGAGGACAGCTGCACAGCCCTGATACCCTGTTATCTTGAAAAGATAGAAAGGTCCCCTTGAGATGATGATGAGCTATCATTTTTCACACATCAAGTTCAAATGATAAACTGCAATGAAAATCCCCAAGAGCCATTTTTGTGGATGCTGGGAGTTAGTAACTGAAGCAATGCTCAGTACAGCTGCCTGCCTGACACAAATATTTGCCATTGTTGTTACTACATGATCAGTAAGAAAAAGTAATATTTTATGAATCTCGGCTCAAATGTATAAAGAACAGGAATAAGATGTAAAATTGAAGCACTTCAGGGAGTACTGTCACTCGCGCTACTTTCAAGTTGTCCAAATATTTCATTTGAAGTGAAGGTTGAAAATATTGGGGGAAGGTTTGGGCAGTTTTCCTTCATTTCCATTACCCGTCTAATAGCAACACAAAGTTAGTAATAATACATGAGCACGCTTTGTTGAAATACAGCAACTGGCAATCTCTCCAGACTGCTTATACAGTGCTGGGTGGGGATATTCAGTGCCTTACAGCATTCGCCTCTGGGCACAGGCTGGGACTGTCTCCTTTACTGCGTCTACAGCAAAGTTGTTATAAAGGCAGTCTCTGCAGACCTAACAGGGCTGAACCCCGATAGCAAACTACATCCATGCCATATGAAGCGGCGAGTGGCTTTGAGAAGAAACACCGTTAAGAACTATTTGGCAGCACGCTTCTTCCTTTCAGAAGAGAACTGTCCAAGATTTTCAGGGGGAGAGAAGTCAACTCGGCACGCGGCGCAGGGAGCCTGGTGCGGCCGCGGTTCGGAGGAAGAGCCGGCTCCCCGCGCCGCACTCCGACCCTCGGGCAGAGGCTGCCGGAGCCGCCCCGCCCGCGGCCCCGCCTGACCCGCGCGGTGATGCCCCAGCGGGGCGCGCGCGGCCGCCGCACTGAGACGTGCGGGACGTGACTCCCGGGCCGGGGGCGGGCGCTGCCCGCCAGTTGCGCGCGCGGCCCGGGCGGAGCCGGGGCCGCACCCCCGCCCAGCGCTCGCAACCGCCGTTGCCGGAGCCCGGTGCTCCCACAGGAGAGGGAAATATCCTCCTTCCTGGCCGTTCTTGAGCTCTTCCATGCCCAGCAGAGCAAGTCAGCCTGAAAGAGACACATTCTGATGCACCTGCCTTACGGAGCTTACCATCTTTGCCATGAGGAGCAGTCTCTAAAACGGTTTTATGTTTTGCTGTGATGAAAGAGGTAGACTTGCTGATGTGAGGGAACCTGGCCTACTTTCCAGCATTTCATAAAAAAAGGTCTACAGGGGAACACACAGTAATATCCATTTACTCTTTACATCACGACTACTACCACATTTGGCTAAAAATCACCATAAGCCAGCACACCAGATCTTCAGGCACCATCCTTTCAAGAGTGATTCACGTTTGCACACGCGCGCCTCAAAAACAGCTCTCTTAAAGGGAAAGGCTGAGAGAACTTGGATGGTTCAGCATGCAGAAGAGGATGCTCTGGGGAAGCCTTATTGCACCTTTCCAGTGTCTGAAGTGGCTACAAGAAGGCTGGAAAGGGACTTGTTACAAGGGCATGCCGTGATTGAACAAGGGGGAATGACTTCAAACTGACAGTAGATTTAGATTAGGTATTAGGAGAAATTCTTTAGTCTGAGGGTGATGGGGCCCTGGTTGCCCAGAGAAGCTGTGGCTGTCTCATCCCTGGAAGAGTTCCAGGCCTGGTTAGACAGGGTTTGGAGCCATGTGGCCTGATGGAAGGTGTTCGTGCCCACAGCAGCGGGTTGGAATGAGATTAAAGTTTCTTCCAACCCAAACTACTCTATGATTCTACAATCAATGTTATTCATCTAGTTTTGTCCATTGGATATTCATGTTAACACATCAAAATAAAAAGACCATTAACCAGAACTAAATGAACCCTGTCTCCATAAACACAGCAAGAATGTACTTCATCCTGTTATGGTGTACCTTACTAGGCTGGGCTGCATTCACCTCCTTAAGAGGTGAATAATAAATAATAAGGAAGTAGTGCAGAGGTTCCTTTACAAAATGTATAAACGAGGGGTACCACCTTTAGAAAAGGCAGGCTTCTGGTTGATCTGCACTGGCAAAATTTTTACTTAGGATTTCACTACAGTGCTGGGATGCCATCAAAGCCTGCTAAGATAGAAGGCTACTGCCTAACTATTGCAACAGCTTGTTTTGCTTTCTGCTTTTGCCAGCTCAGCTCTATTTTAGAGGCAAAGGATTACATTTAACTGGCTGCAGCTCAGTTTCATATTTCCACAACAGACATAACAGTATTGTCAGTATTTGTTCCAGATTCCTTCTATCATGAATGGATTCTTGCTTTGGTAAAGGGCAAAACAAAGGTAGCATCTGGGGTTTCATCTTCCTGATATTATCTTCTTCTTGTCATGGAAACTAATATAGACTCAGTTAGGAGGAAATATTAGGTAGCATTGTGGGTAGTGTGATGGTGTGGTTTCTGGGATGATGTATTATAAAAAGGAGCAGCTAGAAAAGGGAAGAATCTATTATTTCTGTTTAGCCACTACTCTTATTGGCAACATAGCTGTACTTCATGGTCAGCAGTATGGGTAGGAAGGACACTTATGAGCATGTACACTGACTTATATAGCTTGAGAACTTCGTGTTCTCAAGAAGAATTAATTTCAGGAATTTTCAAGAATAATTAATTTATTTTAACTACAGCTGAAATCTACACAACCTTGACTTTCTATGATACAAATAAGAGATGGTTATCAAAAATAGAACATAAGCCTCTGAGTAGGGAACCCAGTTCAGCCTAGACTTCAGTCTGGAGCCACACCCAGGTAAGATTTGTATAACTATAAAATAAGGAAGATGGTATAAGCTGAGTAATGTAGACATCCTCCTTCAGTTTTTCTTATCTGTGAACAAAGAAAATAATTTCTCTCTTCATAGAGTGTTGGGGGTATGAATATCTTGAAAAGCATAGGCTGCTTAATGTTGTGCTAACAGGAATTATAAACCTCCTGTATTTGCCCAAAGGTATTAAAATCTAAGTAAACAAAATATGCATGTTATTCTTGATTTTAAGGATTCCTAAGACTAACCAACTCTACTGAAATTTTTCAGGAAATGATTCCTGAAAAAAAGTTTTTATTTTAATATTCTCCAGACCCTTATGATAGCCCTCTACATATAGAACAACTACCCTTTGTATTGACATCACTGACATCTGCCTATTCAGCATGACTTTAACTCCTTCCTGCTTCTCCAAAGTACAAATGCAAAAATCTTTAAATCAGATTTTATTACAACTCAGGTAACTCATAGTAGCCATTTAGATGGGCCACTGGTATAACCCACTAGTGCATTTCCTGTGGCTTACCTGCTTAAATATTAGCCAGTAGAATTATATGCTCATTCCAAAGGCTGTTCCCTACAAAATCATTACCATATTTATCAATGCCTATTTTAACCTCCTGTCCTCCTTGCAAGGCCCCACAGTGACTGCCTCAGTCCCATTTTGGCCTCCTCCATTTCAAATCAGACAATTTTTCGAGGTCTGCTGCCTTTCTTAAGGGTTTGCCAGTTTTCAGAATTCTCTCATCTCCCTCTTAGAACACTTAGAATAATTCTGTGCTGTCTGTAGCTGTAAGTGGTGTTCCATACCAAATCTTGACTATTAATTATTCTCCAGTCCCCATTTAGCCTCAAAACAGCTGTTCACTGCTGCTGCACAGTGAGTAACGTTCATCACAAGTCATTAGCAGACCTCACTGACAGTAAATTCACACTGCAATTTTATGTGTAGCAGATAATGATAACAAGTTTAAATTCTATTATCTGGGTAAAGTGCTCTATAGGCAAAGTTGTGACTATTTATTTGCTTGTCCTATTTTATATCATGAAAAGTTGCAGAATCCCAACTTCACTTAAGAACAACTTACGATTAATTTTCATGCATCATGAAAATTAATTTCAGCTCTGTGGCTGTGATGGCTTTGCAAAATATTGAAGCTTTAGAAAAACGTAAATGCTTGACAATTGCTTATAGTGAAGATGTGTCCTTATATTGTTTAGTATAAATCCAAAAAGTGACAGAGATAGATAAAAACTAATTAAGGGTCGAGTCCTGTCACCAGCTGGGCATCTCTGCTTATTTTTGCAGACTATAATGGAACTACCTTTATATATAAAGTGCTCACATGCACATACACTGTATCTCAAGCTAGGTGAGCACTTGTAGCTGAATGTAGTGAGAAAAGATAATCTGGCTCAGAGGTAATTTTACACTTTGGACAGTGCATTTTCATAATAGGGTGTCACACATTGAGATATGTGAATTGCCACCTTCAGTCACAATTTAAAATGCCACCTTTTTATTTCTATAATATACCTTGAGTTATACTTCTGACTGAAGGTGTACTGTACTAATAGATTCTGATTTACATTTTAAAACCGCTGCCACACTGCTTCCTCTGAAATAAACACTGCAAAACCATACATGGCTTTACTCTATGGCATCCTAAATTGAACGGATTGCCCAAGAGGAGTGCATTTCCAATAGTGCTAACGGTCTGCCCCTGTGAGGAAGCTGAATTACTGAAATTCAACTCCACCTTTTTGTGCTTTTTCTTCTCTCCACAGAATTGCTTAGAAGGCAAACCGCAGACCCCTTCAGGTGGATTGCGACCAGCATCAAAACAAGGCTCTTTCCCAAGAGATGGAGGGGCTTCGGCGGCCGCCGCGCGGGAGGGGCCGTGGGGGAGAGGGCTTGGGAATACAATGGTGGCGGTCGCGGCGTCGCCACGGCCACGACCGCTCGCGCGGCGCTCCGGGGCGGGCACGTAGCCCGCGCAGCCCTCAGCCGAGGCGGCTCCCGGGGAACGCTTGGGTCGCCGCCGCAGTCAATGCTCACGCAGACCGGGGAGACGCCGCGCGATTCCGCGCCCGGGTGCCCCACCGTTCTTAGTGTGCTCGCTGCACCGACTAACGGGGCTCCTGCCTGGGGCTGAGACGATGTCCTTATGAGGGAACAGTCCCTCAGATTGCTCGTCACTCGCTCTGACGGACCTGAACGGTCACCGCTATGACAAAAAATTCCGAAATTCACCTCCGAGGGCTCTACACTGAAACAGGAGCTGAGCAGTAGCGAAGGGACAGCGGAGGCGAGAGACCCTCGTCCCCCAGTAACGGTGTGAAGCCACGAATGGCGAAAACAAAGCCCGAGCTCGCGGGCGTCCCACGAGCCACCGGTGTGGCACTGTACGTGCCCTCGGGCCGGCGGCACTACGCGCCTAGGCGTGACCCGGCTGCCAGAGGGGAAGCCGAGGGCCACGCTCTCTCGTAGCAGGCGGAGTGGTGCTCGGTGGCCAGCACCGCTCAGCGCCCGGACAGCGCTTTCAGGCTGGTGGCTCTGAGGACGTTGGGCGACCCATACGGCAACGCGGGTTTCCCGACGAAGAGCTGAGCCCGCGTGGCCCCACGAGCGAGGAGAAACGCAGGCAGTGGGACGACGCCGCGCCGACCCTCGTGGGGTGGTGCCAAGGGGTGCGAGAACAGTCGGCGTCGTGCCCACGTCCCCACCGGCGCCAAGCGTAGCCTCTGGGCAAAGGATGAACCCGTGACTCTTACGCCGCGCTTTGCCCAAAGCTTGGGCGGCGCAACGGCTCATCCGCCGGCCCGGAGACCCCCACGTAGAGAAGCGCCCTCGGTCAGGTCGGCGCTCTGGGTTCGGCTCACCCGGCTCCGGACCCCCCACTCCGCGCTCCCCGCGGCGTTCGTCCGCGTGCCCCCGGCAAGGACTCCGCAGCATCACGCACGACGGCCCCGCCTCAGTACCTGAGTCACGTCCCGCGTCTCGGCGCGGGGATGCCCGTGCTGGCGCCGGACCGCAGCCCGCTGTGCCCGTGTGCCCGCGCAGAGCCGCACGGCCCGTCTGCTCCCGGGCTGGAGAGCGCTCCCGCGCGGCGGCTCTGGGGCTGCTCGCCCCGCCCTCCACGCGGGGCGCGCCCTGGGTCCTATCGCCGCCGCGGCGACTCCCCCTCCGCCACAGGTTCTTCGGCGCCCGGGCCCCGGCTGCGCGCAGCGCGACTCCACCGGCGCCGGCTCCGAGCGGGGCCCCGGCGTCTCACAAGGCATCAGCACGAGCTTTGCGCTGCTTGCGTACAGTGCAACGCGGGGCTGGTCCCTGACGGCACGAGTGCTGCGCTGGCTGTCCGGAGGAAGAGGACCTGAGCAGTGGACTTCAACTTATGAATGGATTTCTGCTGTTGAGGTTTGTTCTGTGCTGCCGTTTCTGTTTTATTGGGAGCGATCAGTTTCCTCATTGTCTCCTCCCACGAGAATTACTCCTACGAGCTTCCTTGCTTAGTTGTTTTCTTCTTAGAAATTTGAGTGTGATATTTTGTATATTGAATATTGAATATTCTGATATTGAGTGTGCATTCCGTAGACAACCGTTAGGCTTCCCTCCTCATCCTTTACCAAGGGAGTAAATATTATACTACTCCCTGCAAATACGGTTTCATAACATACTCCTCCTTTTACATCTGGATGGAATGAGCTTTCTGCATTAATCTCTTGAGACTCAACTGGGATTCCTACAAACATTTGATTATAAAACTGATGTGCTGATCTATGAAAGTTGTGGTGGGATTCTTAAAGGCACCGAAAGTAGCACTCCTATGGATACCTGGGGCTTAGGAAATTCAGGAGTAGGTGACTCCATTCTTTTGTGTGCTTCTAGCACACAATCCAATATATACTGGAGTGACACCACACCTTAAATCCTGTGTTTGGTTTTCACTCCCTCACAACAAGACAAACATTGAGGGGCTGGAACACGGCCAGAAAAGGGCAACAGAGCTAGGGAAGGGTCTAGAGCATGAGTCTGATGGACCCTAGCTGAGGGAGCTGGAGAGACTCAGCCTGGAGAAAAGGAGGTTCAGGGGACCTTATCACTCTCTACAGCTACCTGAAAGGAGATTGTACCAAGGCAGGCATCTGTCTCTTCTCCCAGGTAACAAGTGATAGAACAAGAGGAAATGGCCTCAAGTTGTGCTGGAGGAGCTTTAGATTAGATATTGGAAAAAATCTCTTCTCCAAACAGGTTGCCAAGCATTGGAATGGCATGTCCAGGGAAGTCATGCAGTCACCATCCCTGGAGGTTAACAGCTGAACTCAATGATCTTGGGGAAAAAAATTTCTAAATGATTCTATGATTCCTATAACCTATGTGGAATTACACAGGGGTAGGAGTCTAAGTAGGAGAGGACAAGTAGGATACAATATTGTCTTTTGAGAACTAGGATATCGCACAGATTAGTAGCTTCCAATGTAAAACCTACTTGCTGAAATCATGTAATACCAAGGCAGGAACTGAAGCTCTTTTAATGACTTAAAGTTTTTTCTTTCCCTTGCGCATTATGTTTGCATTGGCTATTGGTTCAATTTTGCTGAAGTATAGTACCCATTTGTACATGCTTAAGGATTCATTGCATTAATGTGTGAAGATGAGCAAGGCCATGTGGTTTATTTTAAGTAGATAACATACAGACAATAAGACTGACACTGCTAATCTTAAAGACTAGTAAAAGTAAAACCAGTTTTTGACTGTCCACTGTTATCTGAATTCAGGCCATTCACTTGCAAACTAGGTGTATTCAGATTTCAACATCAATCCCTGAAATGACATTGTAGTCTGTAATCTTTTTTACTCACCATTAAAGTTTGTCTGTTTGGGACACTACTGAATCACTGTAAGTTATCAATTACTCATTTAGGGAACTAACATGCATTTAACTATGTGACTAAGGGCTGATTGAAAGTACATTGGAGAAGATGACAGCTAATTTGAAAGGGGGGGGGGCAGGGGTGAGGAAGGGTTGAAAAGATAATGTGGTTGATAGGTTAGGCAATGGCTAATATAAGGGTGTAAAGAATGCCAGCAGTCAGAATGGTGTACGGATTGGACGTTTGCCTGTTATGTGCTGATTCTGATGAGGGCTCTGAGGGGCCCACTGCACAATATAAATTATGCTGGGACTTGCACTATAATTTTTGTGTGTTCATATATAGAAAATCATTTTAAGCCAGGTTTCACCATTGTATTTTAAACCAGAGGTGATTCATATAAGTAAATTAACTAAATCTCTTTAATAATTGCAGTATTCTGTAACTATAATTTGCTAAATGGAACTTGCATTATTTCGAAAGTCAAATTGTTAGTTCTGATTCTAATTTTCATTGTTAGTGGTGGAAATAAACACCTTCTTTCTTTAACTGGCATGGGGCTGGACACACAATTCCCTTCTGATGACATAAGGAAAATTATGTAAGAACTACTGATAATGCTCTATCTTCTCTAAATTAGTGTACTTCAGATATCATTTGGGTGCAGCATTCGAGTTTCTGGAAGTTTATATGATCTAGAAAAACAGAAGACTGACACAACATTACAGGAAGTTTGCCTCATGACTTCCAGACAAGCAAGTCATCTAGTGTGACTAAGGGAAAATCATGCTTTAGGCCTGCTGCACGTTACATCTTCCTCTGTCTCACCTAGACAGTGTAAAGCAGTTTAGTTGATGGATACAATTTTTAATAATTAAGTGCCAAGCTTTTTGAAGTTTTTCACATGATGCAGTGGGAGTTCAAAGAGGACGGGAAGTTTGTTCATATCTGTTAACGGCTGTACTCGTAAGGGGCAAAGAGTCTCCTTCCTGATCTGCGCTAGGGAGAAATTGATTAATAATAAACGGTTGGATAAACAAAATGTATAGGAAGACAAGTGAACGAGAGAGTGAGATCTGAGAGTATGGAAGAAGTACTAGCTGTCTTTTGGGAGAAGGGGGTCTTACTAAACGAGACGGGGGCTGCAAAGGAGCGTGCCCGCGCTCACACGAAGCAGAGAAGAGGCTGCTGCGTGAGAGTAGTGAGGACGGAACGGGGAGAATGCGAGGAGGAGAGAACACGCTGCCGGTTCCTGGAAGTGAATGCAATACGAGGAACCGAGAAACAGGAGGGGAGGCAGACGGGGGCTGGCACTGCCTCCGTGAGCGAGGGCCGGAGCGGCGGCGGCAGCAGCGGCCCCTCAGCGGCGGCGCCATGGAGACGGGCCCGCCCCCGCGGGGCCCCGCCCGCTGCGGCCCGAGCGGCCTGCGGCCGGGAGCGGAGCCATGCGGAGGTTCGTGCCGTCAGGAGGCCGGTCGCCACTGGGCTTTTCCATCGGAAGGCAGTGCGGTCGCACGGCATCCTGTTGTGCCGCAGGTTGTCCTTCGGAGCTCCCGATGCGTCGCCTGCGCATCTCGCGCCCTCTTCTCTCTCTGGGGACCCTCTTTCTTTTCTGTACTCTTGCTGCAAAGTGCCCTCTCTTGTGCTGTCCCTGAGTCCAAAGCACTATCTTGTGCTCCTCTCTACTGTTTACATCTAACGGGTTTATCTTCGACAGTCTGCCTGCCATCTGCTCTTCTGCCTCAGAGCTGTCCATGGAATCCTTCCTTGTGGGCTCTGCTTTCTGGCAGCCAGTTCCCTTGGCAGTGTTGTCTTTTGCCGACACTCGATTGTCTTTTCCTCCCACTGTGCACTTCAAATTTAGTTAATCTTTTTAACTGTGGTAGCTACCTGATCCATTTGGAACAACTGTTGCTGAAAATGTGATACTAAAACAGCAGATCTTTCAGTGTTGCATGTTATAGGCAGGAAGGCAGTACTGTTCATGAATATCCATAATTGTGACTTTTTAAAAAGTCATCTACTTCTTACCCAAATGAAGATGTTACTTTAACACTAGCACGGTCGTGGGATTTGAACATTGCCAACAAGAATCAGAATACGAAGAGAAAACACTGTTTTAATTAACTTAGGGATAAATGTGAAATCTTGGCCAGCAGAGTTGAAAGACCATCAGATCATTGTGTCCTTTAGCACTGTTTGTTCCTCAGTATACCTGGGAAGACCAAACTCGAATTTTTTTATACTTCTCACATCCAACGATCAGTGACTCATTTTTCGATCCCAGAGACCTGGAGTTGTCTAGATTGTTTGTGAAGAAAAATGTTATTTAAATTATGACATCCTTTAGCATAGAGATATTGCGTAGCATTTTCTGATCTGAAAAATCTCTCATTTAAAGATATTAAAGAGACACTATTTGAAAGGCATGCTTGTCTGATTTGTTTTCTGCATCCCTGTGCTTATTCAGAAGGGATTATCTGCAAGCAGTGACACAGAATAATACTGTAGTGAGAGAAGCTATATTTCCCCAAATCTCTGGAGAGAGCTGAACAGAAATGACAATTTTTTAGAGCATCCATACTGCTTAAAAATGATGGGTTTTTTCATCTACAGAATTTATAATCAGATAAGAGGCAAATATGGAGAATAAACAACAGGAAGAGGTGGATGTGAAGCAAGTAAAGAGTTTTGCATGTAAAAGCACAGGCTCTCTCTGTTGATTATTTTCTTTTTAACTAAAAGCAGACAAATGGGACACAGCAGCTAATATTGTTAATGAAAGAGAGGGCTGAACTGTTCCTTGATTCGTCATACATATCTCGAAGAAAAGGTAAATATGTGTGCAGCTTTCAGGGTGGAGGGAATAAACACTTATTTCTGTCCTGTCTGCACATAATTCTTGTTTAATGTAATTACTGTCTTCAGAAATAACAGTCTCTTTGGGGTTATTCTCTGCTTAAAATGGTAATTGTTAATAATAAAATGCTGTAAACTGTGCTGGATCCAACTACATTTATAATGTAGAGATGGCTGGCTAAGTTTTAAATATTTTTTTTTTTATTTACTGTGGGTGATCTGGTCAAGATTCTGGAATTCATCAAAGATTACGAAATTATTGATGTTAATATGGTGCATATGCAAATTCATTTAAAGTCAGTTTAGGTGTTTTACATGGAGCATGTCCTTTGGGATTGGAATGACGAATTTGAGTCTCTTAAATCCAGCAATTGCCTCTTTGCCAGGCTGAGCTGGATACTGATCACAGTACAGCAGTCGTTCTTCTGATCTGCCTTGCCCTTAAGGGTTTGGGGATGAACAAGGGAGGTGCAAAAATGTATGTCTAGACTACACTGAGACAGCACTTCTGATAGACTTGGTTTGTATACATGAGTGCTGGCTATGGGATTCAGAGTACTTCAGGTGAAGTGTAAATTTATTTTAGCAAAATCTAGCAGAATGTGAAAGTGAATATGCATTTAGCTGTTTGTTACTCTCCAGTTTTAGTTCAGAGTTTTGACTCTGTAGGTATTATATGATCAGTCTTATCTAATCTATTCCAACGGTCATTCAGCTACACAAAAACCCTGTAATATAGAGTTGAAAGTAAATAGAAGGTTGCAAAACAGCACGATAGTAATACAGGTTTGTTTGGCTGTGTGACAGGCTGCTGCAAACCTGTTAAGTCTTTAAGGGATTAATGCAGAGCTTTAAAGGTTCAGTGTATCATTAGAGAACTCACTTGATAGCAGTATCAGCTCCTCAGATTTGATCCTGACGTTACTGGTATTTTTCCACTGGATCGTAGAGAAACTTTTTTGTTGATAGCAATTAAGAATATTGGGAGAGGAGGGGAAAAGATACAGAGATGCTTCTATTTTCAAATGTATCTAAAAGATCAGATTTCTGCTGGTCAGCCCTTGTTCTGCAAATTTTTTCTTAACAGAAAATTTTGGGTGGAGGAGGAACTCAGTTATACTTGAGTGGAGATCTTGCACTACTTTTCAGCAGATCCTCTATATTCTGTATGCAACTAACCTTTGGAAGGATTGTTTGGGAAATAACATATATTGTTATAATTGGTTTCCACTAACTCACGGGGAAAGATGTTATGGTGCCTGTTTCTTTAGGAAATTACAGCATCTTATTGTTCAAAAAATTTTATACGTGGATCCCTCATGCTTTTTAATGTAAATTTATTTTTGTTAGCTCTAAGAATAGTCATATAGGTCATCTGCTTGAGGATTATGTGAACCTGAAACTTCACATGGAGCAAAAGATTCAAGAACTGGAAGACACTGATGGCAGAAATTGGTGTAAGAATGTTGGAAAAGCAATTTTGTGTTGCTGCAGTGCCATCTAGAAATCATTTTTCAGGGGTTTTTTTTGTTATTAGCATGTTCTGGTTTAACATTGCTATAGTTGTATAAGCTTTTTTTTTGGTCTATTGTTTTATCTCTCTAAAAATTGATTACACTTGTAATTACAGTTTAGAAAATTATGCCTTGCTTGTGTAGTAGCTGTTACTTTGCTTGTTTGACAGCTACCCCTTGTAAGGAATTGCTTAGAATATGTTTAGTAATGTGAGAGTGCGTAAGATTATTTTATGTAGTAAGCACGCTGCTAAATTCATTAACCTTGAAACTACAGGAAAGGTCAGCATCTAAAAAGCAGAGGTAGTCTTAGGCAAGATGAATAAATGTACACTGTTTATCATACTCCTAATTTCAAGGTGCTTCCCCCCTGCTTCTCCTTCTTATATTCCTATATTTCACCACGTTAGTATTCTTACTAACGGTGAAATTTTATCTTCAACTGTGATACCCTAGGGAGGCATTATACCATCTCTTTCTATATAACAAACTTTAAAGAAAAACAAAACTTTCCTTCTTTGTCTCTGTATAAAAATGCATTTGATATTGGAATTCCTTTTACTAATTTACATATGAATGTGTTTAGTCATTAGACCTAGAACACTTAATTTTTGTCCTGTCAACCAAACCAATATATAATATAAATGGAAGCGGTATTGTTAAGCAATTATGTCTTCCACCCAACACCTGCCAATCCAAGTCTCGCTGCCCTCAGTATAGTAGTCCTGCTTAAATAATGAATCTTCATCCAGGACTCTCTTTCTCATGGGCTTCCTAAAGACAATTTATGAACCTACCTGAAGAAGTGTGAGAACCAGAAGAATATTTGATAACTGGTTTGGAAGTTATGGTGTTTTCTGTGGTTGAGCTGTAATGTTAAAGGTGGTTAGCTGCTGTCCACCAGCGTAAGGCTACATCATCTAATACACATGACTTCTCTTACCACACTGGAGAAGAAAAAAATTATCTCAGTTGTTTATGCTTACAACTAAAGAAGCACATCTTCCGTCCTTGCCACTGGATCTCCTGCAGTTATTCCCCCTAATCTAACATGACTTTGTATCAATTAGACAAAAAGCCTTGTTATCTCATTCTTTTGTTTTCAGTTGTATTTTATCAATTTAATTCATCTAAGTAGTTTCTCTCAAACACTTTTAAAAATACTTTATCAGTTTAGCCACTGGATGGCAGCTCACTGCAACCATTTAGTTTTCTGGAAAATCCATGGTCTCTTTATGAACAGTTTTTCATACACTTATAAAACATAGGTGTTTTGAGGCAAGAATTTCACATTTGTTCGTATCTTTACTGTGGTATCTTTACTCTTGTCTTTAATTTTCATGTTTTGGAGTAACTTGCAATGTTACTTCAGGAGAATTTCACAGTAAACGCACATTCTGTAGTACTGTACTTGAGTTTGAAATGTAAAGTCTTCTAACAACAAGTGATTCCCCCCCAAGAATGACAAACAAACAAAAAATACCCACAAAACACCCTTAGTTTTTATTCTGCTGAAATCAACAGCTTTGCTCTGTGTATCATAGGTCTAAACAACAACTGTCTCCAGCAGCTGAGCTAGAGTGGATTCTGAAACAGAGTAAAATGCAAGCAGAACTTAACTGGCAGCAGCTCTGTGAGAATGCTGAATGTAATTGGTATCAGAAATCAGAGGATCCAACACACAGCCTTTCTTCATCAAGAGAGGAGGTGAGAATTTCAAATTAACACTGTTTAAGAATCATTTACTGCATAGAGAGCTATGGAGTTTGTCACCATGGTGTTTCTCAGGGAAATATGAGTTTACTTGTCTTTCAAAAACCTGTAAAATTTACAATACAGTATTTCTGTATTGTGTACAGCAATTCATTGCATGTATCAGAAATCAGATTAATTTTCATGAACAGAAATCAGTTTAATTTTCATGAACAATCTCTAATGGTGGCCTTTTCTCCCTTTCCATGTAAGCAAGTTAGCTTGAGAGATGTTTTTCCTTTGCCATTGTAGCAAAAGAAGAAAGATGTCTCTTGGAGCAGCCCGAGGGCAGAAAGAATTTCAGATCACAGTACCACTTGAATTCTATCAAGGGATCAATATTAGTTCTGAAAAGCTCTTGGGTATTTTTGTGTGGAAAAAACCACCTATTTTGTGCAGTGTAAAAACTTCAGCTTCTGAAAAATTAAATACATGTTTATTGTTTAGAGACTATTAGACAATGGTCTAACAATTCTCAATGCCCAGTTGCACTGAATTCACAGGTACAGAGGAAACACTTGTTTCTGAAGTTCATAATGCTGGCATTTACTCTAGTGTTTTATTTTATCACTGTCTTTCCAGAATTTTTCATAGGCATCAATAGCTGCAGCAAGTGAACACATGAGAGAGATAAATCATAATTTTCCATTTTACATGAAGAAGATAAGACAGTTATGCTAAATTATTTGTCTGTTGGGGCAGTTTTGACAGAGACAAAAGGAATGTGCTTAAGTCCCTGCACTATGTTTTAAAGTATCCTTGATTTCCTTCTTTTTCTTTTAACTTCCCTTTTCCTTTCCCTTTCCCTTTCCAGTCCTTACCTTTCCTTTTTTTTATCCCTTTGTCCTTGAGCTACTGACATCCTCTGCCTCCCCTCCATTCCTTCTGTCCCAGGTTCAAGGTGATCTACAGAAAACAGACTACAGGTTGCATGAAGTGAAGAGTGTTCTTTCTGCTTTTACTGTTGAGAGAGAACAGACAATACAAGCATCGTTTAATCACAGTATTTCACCTGAAGGGGAGAAACAGGTTAGACAACACTTAATGTAGACATGGATGAATTCATTCTAAGATAACAATATTATGGGCCTTGCTTCCACTGAACTTACTGTAGGCAGTTCATCTGTTTCATATGTTTCATTCAAAATATAGGCATATCTGTCCTGGAAAACACATAGATTGGGTGCCATGGGATTAATTATGACTCTCATTCATTACTCACTAGCAAAAGGAGGAAGCTGAATATAGACAGCTGCTCCAAAATGTGACAACATACTGTACCACCGTGGCAATCAAATGGGAAGAATGAATTTCTGGAACCTCATTCCTGAGGTTCTGTGCAGTTCAGGGTAGATTTTAAAGTTTAAAAGTTAAAACTTTAAGGCAATGTTTCAAAATACTAATATGCCAGCCGTTTAAAATATTTTAATGTTTTGTATTTGAGTATCACTAGCTAGTTTTCCTTTCATTGCTGCCTCTTAAATTGCTTATATTTTAAAAAGCCATTCAAAGTTTTAAATGTAATGCTGGTTTGAAGTCATGCTGAAGGATAATGCATTAATAGTAGAAAACTGCCTTTGGTAAGAGTGAAAGCAAAGTGTATGCTGCAGTGCACTCTATTGGGTGGCTACAGGTGCTCAGCAGTGACCAGTTCAGAGCATGTTACCAGAGCTTGCTAAGAAAAAGCAGTTTTGGTTTTGTTTGGTTGGTTTTTGTTTTTTCCCCGGGAATTTTCTTCCCATTTGTTGTCAGGGAGATGGTGAATGGACAGCGATCCAGAGACAAAAGACGTGGCCTTGGCATACCATTGTAATGGTTCCGGGGGAGTGGGAGAAGCGGGGGGAGGGTGCAGACATATTCTGGCAGTTTCTTAGCTGGGGGTGGGTAGTGCTTGCCCTGTTGGGAGCAGAGACGGTCGTGTGGGTTTTCTTCGTCTGGGACCTGTCCTGCGCAGCGGTCTTTCAACCCTGCCGCGGAGCTCCGCCTGCCGCCGGCTTCTGAGTCTGTTGCTTGCAAGAGAGAAAGGGCGGCTCCATTGACTGAGACTTCGCGGGCTGCCAGCGCCGACGGAGACCAGCACAGTCCCCGCGGGTGCCTGGGGAAGCCATTCCCTCCGCCCTCCTCCCGGAACCGCCGCTTGGAAGGCCCCTGAAGCTGGAGCAGCACGTCCGCCGCACCTCTTCTCTGTTCCGTAGTGGGACATCATAAAGCCCGGCCTCCCTTCCCAGCGTGTACCAGCTGCCGTCAGCGATGCCGAAGACCGATCACTGCTGGCGTGGGTGTCTGGGGGACTCAATCCTTCTTCCCTCGCTCTCACCTGAGCTGCCATCATCAGCGGGGAGGTCCCGATCTTGCAGCTGACGCCGCGGCAGAGTCACCGCAGCCTACAGCGCCCCATGTCGGTTGTCGTCGTAATTACACCAATGGGGAAATGCTTGATGGGCGGGCAAAGGCTGTTAGTGGATTTTCTTCTTATCCTTGCTGCTGTTGATCGTTTTGTTGTTTTATACACACACACACACACACACATATATGTATATATATATATATATATTCTAGTAAAGAACTGTTATTCTTTTTTCTACATCTTTGCCTGGAAGCCCCGTAATTTCAAATTCATAATAATTCGGAGGAAGGAGGAGATCTTTCCATTCCAGGGACATTCCCCTCTTCCTTGGGAAATATCTCTGTTTTAAACCACAGCAATGTTATTGTCAACAGATGATCTCCAATGACACTTTCAAGAATTTGACAAGTCAGAAAGGGGACTGCTATTGAGCCCATAAGTTCCTTAAGGGGAAGGTTTACCTGCACATGGAAGACAGATAAACCACACCTGCAGAACACCAGTTATAAAACAGCTCTGGCGCCATGGTCCTCTCCATGTGTACCTCCTCCTATGATGTTCTCAGTACAGCACTTCTTTCCCAGGCAAATCTTCAATAAAAAAACACATTTATGTATATATTCTATGTATGTATTCAAGACAGCCGAGAGCTGTGGCAGCCAGAGAGCTGGGACAGAAGATAGGACAGCCGAGAGCTGTGGCAGCCAGACAGCTGGGACTAGACAGCTGAGAGCTGTGGCAGCCTGAGAGCTGGGACAAAAATGTATATTGTAATTGTAAAATTGCTAAAAGTAAAGGGGGAAATGTGGGGGCCTGAGTTAACTTATGTATTGTAAGCATATGTATGGCAGTTAAAGATCTCTCTATTGTATTAGTGACCCCGCCCTGGTTCTAGTTATTGTAAATGGGCTGCAGCTGTGATGTCCTTGATTGGGCAGCAGCTGTAGCCCATGCAGGTAACTGAGATAAAAGGGGGCGGGGTGGTCAGGGAGAGCTGGGGAGAGGAGCCCTGACTGAGAGGCAACACCACTGCTGTGAAGATCTGCCGTGAGAAAACCACCGAGAAGCTATGAGACTCAGGAAATATAATTATACAACAATATGAATACAACACATTTATTCTCCTTCTATGGTACTTTTCTCCCACATATGTTCATGGGTTGAAAGTATTAGGATCTGTGTGTGTGGTGGTGGTGTGGAGAGAATATGTGTCACTTATTAATGAAGGGTTCTTTTTGTCTTGTACTTTTATTTTCCAGATATTTCTGTATGATGAGGAAAGTTCTCTGTGTAAATATATCCCTGCTTTGGAAATAAAAAAGCTGCAGGAACAGAACGCCAGCCTTCGGGCTGCTATTACACAAATGAGGAAAGAAATGGAGAGTCTTGATGAGCAGATGTTGTCTTCTCTTCCTCAAACAGAAGACAGACAGTTTGCAGAGCAAGGTGAAACTCTTGACAAAGAACTTTAAATTCAGTTAAGGAAGTTTAGGAGTTGTAGTCATAACCTATGAAGGCTCCCCAATCCATGAGTGTGTAAAAATTGTAATTTGATTGCACCATACACAAGAACACAGTGGTCTGAGATTCTGTTTACAAAACAATTATTAGTGAAAAGAAACACACATACACACTCACACGGTATAAGTCACTACAAAATTACCACTAGAAAATCAATCATGTCTTGATTTTGCAAGAATAAAGCAATTATATGTATATTACAGAATTCCTGATAGCGAAGCCAGTATGTAGAATCACAGAATGGCTTGGATTGGAAGGGATCTTTAAAGATCTCCTAGTCCACCCCCCCCCTGCCATGGTGGTTTACAGTCCATTTACAGTCTGTCTACTGAAATGGTGTACAAAAGGAGGTTCTGGGGGAACTTACTACTATCTACAACTACCTGAAAGGGAGTTGTTGTGAGGTGGGGATTAGTCTCTGTTTCCTAGTAATAAGCAATAGGACAACAGAAATAACCTCAAGTTATGCAGGAGGAAGTTTAGATTGGATATTTTTAATTAAATATTAAAATTTATGAAATATTAAGTAGTTAAGTATTAAAATTTTCTTTTTGAAAAGGCTTATTCAAGCATTGGCACAGGCTGCCCAGGGAAATGGTTGAGTTACCATCCCTGGAGGTGTTTAAAAGGTATGTGTGTGTGGACATTTGAAGACGTGATTTAGTGAAGGACTTGGCAGTGTTAGGTCACTGGATTCACTTGATGATTTTAAAGGTCTTTTCCAACCTAAATCTATGGTTTTATGATTCTGTAACTAGACAAACTAGACATTTATATGCATAAGACAGTGTTCTGAAGCAGCTCTTGCTATGAAAGTCTAAACTCTCTATAAATACATATACATTCCTATTATCCTCCTCTTTTAGGTTCATTAAACACAAACAAAATTTCAACTGGAACCACACTGAGCAACATCAAAGTCAGTTCAGCTAAGTTGGATTGTTTAGTAAACCCAGACATGGAAGAGGTATGCTGAGATTTAAACCACCTAAAAATATCTGTATGTATGTGCAGGTGTGTAATTAAATACCGAGTGTATTATTATTGTTTGAGTAAGTATTATAAATGGAAGTAATATGTGCTTATGTGATTGGTCAGATGAAAGCCAGCAAAGATTTTTTTAGCCAAACTTACTCTTATTCTTTCTAGGCAATAAATTTTGACCAGTCAACCCTTGGCACAAGTCACTTCTGATCTTGCAAGCTGGTCTTGATGAGTTTTTTTTCCTACTTGCAAATGCTTAAGCTACTGTGTGTTACTGCTTCAGGTTTTCCATTGCAAATCCATATTTTAATGCTGAATTACTTATGCTTTATATGTTCAGACATGTAGCAAATAGGGGATATGCAGGCCAAAACTTCAAGTGAATAAAATGCTGGAATTGTAGTTGATGCTGTCTTCACTGAAGCTGGACTATTGTTTCTTGCCTATTTTTTCGGTCTGCTTTATTTTTAGTTTTTTCAGTACATAACAAGCCTTCTTAGACATAGACTGAGCTGAAAGCAGTCCTGAAAATATCTTAAAAACAATGGGCAATACTTAATTTTACTTTCTTACGGGATTTTTCAATTGTTTATCATTAGCACTTTTCTACTCTTTCTCTGTGCTTCTTACATTTATTTTTTAATTGCATACTAAGGATGTACTTAAGGCCATGAAGAATTACAGGCAAAAATATTTCTACCTCAGGGAGCTCGGAATCTGTTGAGCAATAATGGTAACTAAACATAGGGGTGCAGGTGAAGTCAGTAAGCAAAGCCATATAGTGATAGTTTTCTTTTTTCCATTTAAAATAACAGAGTTTTTGTGATTACAATCTGGAAATTATAGGCTTCAGCACTAAAGAAGAAGAGAAAAGTTTATTGTGGAAACTAGTAAAAATAGCATGTAAACTTTTGCTTGTACATATATTTTTCTATTTGTCTTTTGTATCAGCTCCGAGGAGAGTTCTTCTTCCCACTCTTTTTTAGTATCCATCTTTTCAGTGTTTTCTCTGTTTTGTACTGCAGAATTTTGCTCTGGGTCTAAAGGTTAAAAGATTTCTGAGTTCCACTCCTAATTCTACAGCTTACAGTCTGAAAAAAAAAATGTTCTGTGCAATGCTGTGGAATATTTTTCAGAAAAGTTCAGGGAAAATAAGTTTAAGCAAATGGCATTCCTTGCCCCAGCCAGGTGATGTGCTTTTGTCTTTTGATCCAGTGAAGGTGATCCACAGCGTGACAGCCAGTGGTCCCATGACTGGTCATTGCCTTCACCTTGCTTTATGTTAAGCTTTAGTATGCCAATTTCACCAACGAAGGTAGACTGTAATAATTTCACAATCACACACACACAATCACACAGAATCACTGGGTTGGAAGAGACCTTCAAGATCATCGAATCCAACTGAGCCCCAACAGCTCAACTCAACCCTGGCACCCAGTGCCACATCCAGGCTTTTTTAAAACACATCCAGGGATGGTGACTCTACCACCTCCCCATTCCCGAACTTTATCACCCTTTCTGTAAAGAACTTTTTCCTAATATCCATCCTATATTTTCCTCTGTGCAGCTTAAGGCTGTGTGCTCTCTGCCAGTTGCTGCCTGGTGAAAGAGACCAACCCCACCTGACTACAACCTCCTTTCAGGGTGCTCTAAGAGACTGATAAGGACACCTCTGAGTCTCCTTTTCTCCAGGCTGAGCACCCCCAGCTCCCTCAGTGGTTCCTCACTGGGTTTGTGTTCCCAGCCCCTCTCCAGCCTCGTTGCCTCCTCTGAATGCTCTCGAGCGTCCCAAGGTCCTTCCCAAACTGAGGGGCCAGAACTGGACACAGCGCTGGAGGTGCAGCCTCACCAGTGCTGAGTGCAGGGGAAGGATGACCTCCCTGCTCCTGCTGGCCGCACCATTCCTGATCCAGGCCTTCTTGGCCACCAGGGCACACTGCTGGCTCATGTTCAGTTTGCTATCAGCCAGTACCCCCAGGGTCCCTTTCTGCCTGGGCACTGTCCAGCCACACCGTCCCCAGCCTAGAACGCTGCAGGGGGTTATTGTGGCCAAATGCAGGACTCAGCACTTGGATTTATTAAACATCATTTTATTGGATTCTGCTCATCCTTCCAATCATTCCTGGTCTCTTGCAGAGCCCTCTTACCTTCCAACAGATCAACACATGCTCCCAGCTACTTGTGTTACTTGCTTTTATACAAACTGCTAGATATGTGTCAAAGTGCAGTTTATTTTTCCTTTCACTTTGGTGTCTTAGAATTTTTAGACTCTAGTCCTGTACTAATTTCTCTACCTTTCTCCCCCATACTCTTTGTAGGCTGGCATGCTTTCTCAGTAAGTTCTCAAGAGCCTTCCTTTTAATGGTAAAACTATCCAAAGAAATAAGAGCATGGGAGTTGCATGGCACAATAAGGCAACAATGGTTTGATTTTTTCTCGGTATGGATAATAGCTTTCAATGTGTACTTCTTGAATCATAGTGTTTAGGGTGATTTAGTTGAAAACTGATTGAGATTGCACAGTTAGCTAGTTTATATGTAAAAGGGTAAACATACCAATGAGTAATTGTAAAACAATTTTAGTGCATGTGATACATTCAGATCCTTATGGCAATGTGTGAAATGTAAAATCTTTATGGGGAGATGACTGTTCAGTGAATGATGACTATTTAAATGGCTATCAAAAAGTCTCCTCTGCGGGGGCTGAAAGAAGACAGACAGACCTTGAAAAACAAGGATGCGATCTTTTGGGTATATACCTTACCAGTATGTGTATGTGCAGGTGGACTCAGATTGCCAGAGACATAACATTGTAGAATCTTTACTTTTCAGTAAATGTTTTAAGTTATATCTACCCCTTTTGTTTGTGTGTACAAATGATAAAACAATGTACACAAGGATTAAACAAAGAAGGATTTGTAGCAGATTGCTATTTGGTGTGAAGAGCTTTTTTCCACATTTTATCTTAAAATTAAGTGCTTTTTAGTTAACAGTTATACCGTGTTTATCCTATGTGTATTATTTTACACTTACAGTTGACAATATCTGTGGGAATGTCTCAGGCTGTTACAGTGTTTTGCTCCACAGTTTAATTTGCCCAATACTGCTAAAAAAATCTGGAAAATGGGCCCAAAAAAATGGACTGTAGCCTTCAATTTTACACTTTTTCTTCAACTGATCTCTCATGCATATTTGTACAAATCTCTGAACCTGCAGACCGCATTTTCAAAATATTTATTATAAGCATTATCTGTTTTATTTAGGGGGCAGAACCCAAAGTTCTTGAAGAAAACATGGTCAATTTTGGACAACAGCTACCCGATGTAGGTACTGGTAATGGTTGTCAATATAGTGTCAAACACACTCTACAAGGAATGCAAAATAAACTCAAGGAAGCAGCAAGAAAAATTTCAATTCTGAACCAAGAAAAGCAGCAGCTGATTGAAATGGGAAACAGACTCAGGGCAGAACTTGGAATGGTGTTAAAGGAAGGTAAATTTATTCTAAAGGAAAGTGCTAGCTTATATATTTAGAATAAAATTGACAGGGAATCAGTTCATCCTCTGAGCTGAAGAAAGCTAAGCTACATTATGAAAAAAAGGTGCTGAACCTTAGTGATCCTTGATCTACATAGCTCATGTGAGACTGTGGTACTAATGCTTGTAAGGAAGATTAGGGTTAGGATAGGAGATGCTAAGATAGAACAAAAGTCTGTGTAGTGACTTTTGCTGATAAACATCTTAGATGAAGAACTCTCTGGTGCCTAGATGTCAGTGCGGGAACTGGAACTGTAAGACTTTGTTTATGAGCAGAAAAGAGGTATTGTATTTCTTGGAATAAAAACTAATGCTTTAGGAAAGAGGAAGAGAAAGCAGAATAAGTTTACTGTAAACTTGAATTAAAAGTATATATAATGTAAAAAGATTTCACTGCGGATATCTAAGTTCCATGCACAGTTTTTTCTGGCAATGAAATAAAGGGAAAAAAGCATGAGGCCCATTTCTGCATTTGCAATGAGAAGGCCTGTGTTCTGTGGTTCATTTATTATCTGCTGTAAACACTTACTGGAAATGCAATATGGTTGACAAAATATCAACAAAGAATGCCTTCCTCAGTATATTCTCTCTTTTATAGGAGTCTGGCATCCTGTTAGCTCTAAACACTGCACAGTTTGTATTGCCTCTGGTAGTCTTCTTCCAAGAGAACTTGTCAAAAGAACACAGTGTCAGCTATCAGTTCTAAAGCATCTACAGCACAGACTCACAACACAGGTAATTGTATGCGGTTTGAAATTTAACGATAATAAGCCATTAAGCCAGTTCTGATTCCATTAATATAACCTAAAATTCTGCATTTAAATTACTCTGACTGAGTTTAGCTCAAATCTATCTTTGGAAGATTCTGTAGAATCGTTGCATATCTGGAGCTGGAAGGAACCCATGAGGATCTTTGCACCCTGATGTCACACAGGACAACCTAGAAGTTAAGCCATTTAAGTTAGAGGCATTGTCCCAAATGTTTTTTGAACACAGAAAGGCTCGGGGGCCATGACCACACCCTGGGGAGATTGTTCCACTGCTTGACCACCCTCTCAGGGAAGAATTGTCTGAATTTTTCCTGATGCAGATTTAAGCCATTCCTTCACATCCTATCACCAGACACCAAAAACAAAAATCAGTGCTTCCTACTCTTCCATCATGAAAGGAAGTTATAGAGAGCAATGAGGTCATCTGCCAGCCGCTTCTTTTTTAAGTTGAACAAGCCAAATATCCCCAGCCACTCCTCATAAATCTAGCCATCTAACCTTTACACCATCTTTGTTGCCCTCCTTTGGACATTTTTTCTAATATTTTTACATTCTTCTCATATTGTGGAGCCCAAAAATGCACACAGTACTTGAGGTAAGGCCATATCAATGCTGAGCGTAGTGGGCCATTAGCTTCTTTTGGCCGGTTAGCTGTGCTGTGCTTAACACACTGAAGACACAGCTGGTCCTCCCGGCCAGCAGGATGCACTGTTGACTCATGTTGAGCTTGCCAACAATCAAAACCCTTTCTTCAGGGCTGCACTTCAGCCTCTTGTCCCTCAAATGTATGCAGTCCATGCCTGTAGTCCCAGGTACAGAATCCAGCCTTTTTGCTCTCATTAAATTTCATGCAGCTGGTAATTACCAAGCATTACAGTATATCGAGGTGTCTTTGTAAGGTCTCTTTAGCCAGAAGGGAATCAATGAGTCCTTCTCATTTAGTATCATCAGCCAACTTCGTGCACACTCAACTCATGCATCCAGGTCATTGATCAAAGACTGGAGAATATTGACCCTAAAATTGAGCCCTGGCAAACACCATTAGTGACTGGCCACAAGCCAGATGGTTCCCCATAAGTTTAAATGGTTTGGGACTTCAAAAGTAATATTTTTAAACATTATCTTCAATCAAGGTATTTCAGAAACAAATACATTTATGCAGTGTAAATGCAATCCTAAATTACAAATTTTGTAAGGCTTACTTTTAACTGAGCAGGAAAGGCTGTTTGAAGGATTTGCACTATGTTCTAACATAAACTTTAAAATGATTAATCAGTCAGGGTATTTCCAAATACTCACAATGGTGGGATTTTAAAGCACCCATGTCCAAATAACTGTAATAGCACCTTTTCCATCTATAAAAGCAAGATATATAGTTAACCTGTGTCATATATTTTGTAATTAAAATGCAACATTTCATAGTTAAATTGCAGCTTTTATCAGAGAGACTAATGAAAAAAATCCTGGCTTCCCTAGTAGTTAGTGGCAGACCTCCCAGTAACTTCGATAGTGAGGATTTCACTATGTACTTTACTTAATCGATCAGCAGATTTGTTCCTGTGAGGATTGAGTCAGAGCAGTTGATTGTTGTTGTAGTTTTGAAGGCAGTAAACAGTGTTCTTTTAGAAAGGGTGAGGTTGTTGCTCTGAGGTATAAAACTCTAGTAGAATTATTAACCAAGTTTCGCTGAGGAAACACTTCCTCTGGGAACCACTCTGTGCAAGTTGTTCCAGGATTTGGTCACCCTCACAATAAAGAAGGCTGTCATTTGTTTGGGGTTTTCTTCCCCCTTATACTTAAGCGAAGTGTCCTGTACTTACCTTTTTGCTCATTATCCCTTGGTTTTCCACTGTACAGCACTGAGATGTCTCCAACTCAGTCATCCTTATCTCCTTATAACATCCTCATCAGATGCTTATACATGTTGAAAAGATTAATCTATCTCTTCTGGAGGCCAGCAAGGCCAGCTGCCCCAACCTCTTCTTCTACATCCAATGTTCCAATTCACTGATCATCTTTTTGGCTGTTTGCTATTTTGTGGAATGCCTCAGCGTGCTTGTGGATTTATAATTTTTTCTGTATGCTTGTGATCATCTCATTAACCTAAAGTCACAAGATTGGCATCCTTTGTTCACTTGAACTTTCAGTTC
This sequence comes from Melospiza melodia melodia, assembly GCF_035770615.1. Classification (NCBI taxonomy): domain Eukaryota; kingdom Metazoa; phylum Chordata; class Aves; order Passeriformes; family Passerellidae; genus Melospiza; species Melospiza melodia. The sequence goes on along the minus strand of NC_086217.1, from coordinate 12,852,926 downwards.
TCTGTTTCAGAAATAGTGACCTGTTCATTAAATGCTAACACTGGAAATAATTTTTACAAAGAAATTCAGGTTCAGCAAACCACTTGAGGAGACCTCTTGTGACCTGCTTGTTTCATCTGTGCACTGCTGGTATTGAGGTCTGAAAAAAATTGGCTAAATGGTTATACCAAACATACATAAAAGTGACTTCCAGATCTGGGCAAAATTACCAAAATTCAAAACCACGTTTTTTTTCCTTTTCCACCTCTTTAATTATTCTTTCTTTCATAGCTCACCTTAGAACTTTGCTGACTCTCAAATTAAGACCAATGAATAGTCATATCCATCCATCCCAATCTTCTCTTGCCTTATTTTTAATGAGCAAGATACTGTGTTTGTATTTTTCTACATATCTCATGTCTCCCATGTTCTGTTAAAAATCATTAAAGATGATTCTTACTTTTGTTAGAATAAATATATTTTTTAAAATACAGTATGACTATGGCACTTGGAGAGGTAGAATTTGGCTGTGACTTTCCAGATGGTGAGCTAAATGCTGGGAGTAGTAGTTCAACTGCTTCAGCTGATGGGTTGCTTGGAGGTCATGGCTGAAATGGCTGTCATTGAGGATCTTTCCACCTCTGGAACCTTTGAGTTCATAATGCCTATACTAGAAAGCATAGCCCTTCTTACATCCAAGCTCATACTCTCATTCCAGGCCGCTCTTTACTCAGAATATATCTGCTGAGGCTTCAGCTCCTACACAAAAGCTGAGCTCCAGATTGACTTTCCAAAGAATACTATTATTCTAGTTTGGGTGTTTTGATTCTAGGCAACCCTCTTACTGGCCGGGCTACATTTGCTCCTGCATTCCAAGATCTTGATCCTTATAAAAAACCAAGAAAATTTATTACTGTCAATGCTACAGGAATTTTACTGTCAATTACTTTATGTGATGGGCTTACGTTTTTCTTTAGTCTTAATTACATAACAGAAGACTTCAGTGTTTATTTGCATCTCCTTTGACAGGGCTGAAGCAGTTAGCTTTTCATCAAATCTCACTTTAGTTGCTACAAGTTGAAAGTTGGTGAAACTTTGAGAGGTAAATTACTTCATTTTTGCTGCTGACTATTTACTTTTCCATAGCTGCTTTATTTTAGTTGGGGTTTTAGGTATTGTTTTGGAGTTTTTCTTCTGTAGTTTAATCACGGGAAAATATGAAAGTGAAGGACCCCGATGATATAAGCTTGAGCAACAAGCAAGGTGATAGTAACAGCACCAGGAAATGTAGATATTGAACAGATTTGATACTAGGTTTATTATAAAGGTAGTTTGACCCTGTTGATCCGAAGAGAACATAACTTAGTTTAATATTATTTATAACTGATTATTTTAAATCTAGCAGTGTAACAGCAAACTGAGCTATAAGGATTTAGTTTTAGGGACCATGAATTACTTGTGTTAATGTAATATTTCACATTAGGAGCTGCAGTGCACAAGGCAACAGCAACCTTCAAGGTTCACTTCTCTTACTGCCTGCCCTAGCTTAAAGGAAGAGGAAGCTCCAAGCAGCTGTGGAGAAGAAACAGGATTACCATCCAGTGAGGTACAGTGCAGTTTTATGACCAATGTAATTCACCTTCATTTGGCTTTTTCAGTTTGAATTGCTCAACAGTCATCTCCTCGAAGACTTAAAAACCTATGTCTTTTTTAAATTCGTTGTCTTTGTTATGCATTGTTCCTGTACAAAATAGTATTTATTAACACTAAATAAACTAGGGTTTCTCAATCACTGCCATGATGTTGTAATTAATCTTCTTGTACAACCTTTCAAAATTAAAAATAATAATTTTCTTTTGTCTTGCCTCTTGCCGAAATCCTCTTTCTTTCCAAGTCCAAGATGCCACTATGAAATGTAACCAATTTTCTGATCTCTTTGATGTGAAATGTATGTATGTCTGTAAGATTGTGTTTGAATTTTAACAGGTTTGGATAGATTTCTCTATTGAAAATCATGGGCCAGATACATTCTCAGCAACAAAGGAAGATACTACCACAGAGATTTTTCAAACGCAGCTGCTCAGTCAGAGTCCTAGTCATGTCCAACAGGTTCAGCTTTCTTCATCTAGAATGCATAATTTCTGTCAAATTTTAGATACGGGATCAAGCCATTCTCTACTCAGTCCTCAAAAGAACACCAGCCAGGGTAAGCCTGCTTTGTAAAGCAGTCACAATATTTGACTCTTCTAGAAGTGTGGAATTACGGTGGATTCTGTTGTCGTTCACTAATTCTTTTACATACTGCTCCTGTTGTTACAGCCCTGTGATCAGAATCTGAATGAGTTACTTGAAGGGAATTTCACGGTTGCCAGCAGAAGTAAGAATTAAGAGGAATGTCCATATAGCTGTCTGGTTTAAATGCCTTCATTGCAAATACTTCTTCACTGTTTTTAAGTACTCCTGTAGAATGCAAATTCCACTTTTGACATAGTCTAAAACTTAGCTGGGGCAGATAAAAATGTGTCTGTTTGAGAATTGTACACTCATATTCATATGCAATTAATCACATACAGACTGCAGGAACAAGAATGCAATCACTGGATTAAGGGAAGTGATTTGTTCCCCTAAATTTGACACTTGTGAGGCCACTGCGTCCACCTTTGGACCCTCTTGTACAAAAGTGTGACAAACTGGAGTCCAGTGGAGAGCCACTAAATGGCTGGGGCATGGGAACACATTACACAAGAAGAGGTTTAGAGAACTGGGTTGTTCAGTGTAGAAAAGAGTAGGTGAGTGGTCTGATTGGTGCTTTTTAACTCTCCAGTGAGGGATTTTGGAGAAGACAGAACCAGACTCTTAGAGATGCACCGTGAAAAGTGGCAAATGGACACAAGCTGTGTCAAGATACATTCTGAGTAGGGAGTGATAAGCACTGTGACATTTCACCCACAGGTCCCATCCAGCCTGTGTTACATCTATTTTTAAACCAGTGTATGAAGGCAATGAACCATCTTTAGTAGCTCACAAGAAAAAATAATATTTAAAAGGGCTTTCAAAATGAAGAGTGGATTATAAGTGTATTTATTCACAACAGCAATGCATTGCAGGGACAAAGTAATGTGCATTGACAGACCTGTAGGACTGGAATGGACATAGTGCTAAGATTCATGATTCTCATGCTTTTTTTGTGAGGCTAGGACTGAAATAGGAAGAGCATTTCAGGCCAGGCCTATATTGACAGGATAAGCAAAAGGATGTCTTTGAAACATTACTGATAGTGCCATGCAGTTTCGTGCTGTTGGATGTGTGATGCAACAGCTCTGGCAGCCTTACAAGGACATCAGTTTCTTAATGTCTAGAAATTTCCAGCCACTGTTGCAAAACTTAATGTAGATTTTCAGGGATCTAGAAATAGCAAAAGGGACAGAGGATACTGCCAACGTGGAACAAGTGAAATGTGAATCAATAAGGGATAATATTTTCCTAAGACCAAGTTTAATTTGATCTCTGCATCCAGATTTATATGAGGCATACCACAGTGGAACTTCTTACTCAACCGTGCAGGCCCAGAAATACTGCATTGCAAGAATACGATTTTTAAACACACTATATTGCTGCTTAGCTTTCTCCTCCAGGAAAAGGTGTCCTTAATTCCACTGGACTGAATTCTGTATTTCAGAAAAAAAATTATGAAAGAAAAATCTTTCTCTTTTTTTGGAACAACATCACCTTAGAAGCATTACATATAAAATTTTCAAATTCTTCTCCTGATTTTTAGCAGAGGCTTGTATTATTTTTCAGGCCTGAGCTATGGAAATGAATTCAATCTTTCCTGTTTAAAACCACTGTCATTGAGACAGAGTGACTTGGAGCTGGGCTTTCAGGTGCAAGTGACGCGTCCAGAGACTTGGAAGCTCAGTGGCAAAAAATGATTTGCAGCAAAGCATGCAAGTTAGTTTGCTTATTCAAACCCTTTTTTTTTTTCCCAAGTTCAATTCTGTCAAAATTGGTAACATCAGTAGATGTGTTTTGTGGGAATTTCTGGTGAAACGAATTGTAGCTTGAAAATTATTTTTCTGAACCTGTTAAACAGTTTCATTTTTTTCATGTTACATGTACCAAACAGCCTACTGGCACTCAAAATGGTTGGCATGTCAAGTAAGCCCTGCAATTTGTTGTATTTCCAACCTATTACACAATGCAATGACTAAATGTGTTTTGAAGAGTTAATGACTACATCTTAATTACTGAAGTGGACTGTTAATATACTTTATTCATTTCACCATCAAATTCAGACCTTGTGTAAGCTTCCAAGCAAGTCAAAAGGCTATGAGATATTTTAATTTTCTCTCTCCTTACTCTACCTGCTAATTTTCAGTTTACTGTAAAAATTAGATGGATTTCATAGCTTGTATGTAAATTCTGCAGATAAGTAGGAGGAAGATGTTTAGAAGGATCATAGGTCCCTTCTTTAGGGGTTTTTATTGTTCTGTATTATTGAAAGAAAAAGAACCTCCTAGAGATAGACAGATACAAGCCATGATGATATTAAAAGACTACATAGGATGCATAGGCTGTACAAATAAGAAATACACCTCTGTATTTCTTTACTTTTTAAATGCTCTATCCCAGAGTTTGAGAGCAGGTGGAGATTTTGATCGGTGATCCACATCATATGCACCTTGAATGCTGACAACAAGCCTCCCTCAAAGGAAAGCAGAGCCTTTTTTGATTTTAGAGGAAATGTCAGGCAGGAGGAGGGGAAGATTTGTAAAACATTTAGAAAATGGAAATTTATTTTCTTCTGTTTATCTTGATAAGTTTACTATTCTATTTGCTATTGAAGATACTTACCAGTTTTTCCGAGGGGAAAAAAGCAAACATCACCTATAGAAGTTCAGCTGTAATAATGCATTTAGCATGAAGCCAGTACTGTGAAGGGTTCTGTGTGGTACTGTGTGAAATGCTCCTTATCAGCTCCAATCAGCTATCCTTGGGTTAGCAGAGGATGGGTCAGTGCAGGGGGAATATGGGTGTAAGGCAAGCTGTGTCCCCACTAGTCATTTGACTTATACATATTTAGTATAGATGAAACTTTGTATTTTCACATCCCACACCCCACCACCACAAGTATTCAGAACCCTGTCCTCAGTTTAATAATTTGGGTTTACATTGTAGCCTAACAAAGAAAAGGAGTGAGCTGCTTTGGGGTAAAGTAACTTTTTTATTTACTGCTTGAGTTTAGATAGGGGAGTTTCTTGTACTGTAATTCTCACTGTAACTTGCAAAGCTCTGTTGTCTGAAATTCCACACTTCATGGATCAAAAGTTATCTTAAGTGTTTCCACACTAGACAGAATTTCAACAGCTTTGACATCACTGACAGTTCTAAGAGCAATCCATGTGGGTAAAAAGCTGGCCAGAGAAAGAATCTGGTAAAATATTAACAAAGAGAAACAGTGCTCTGGCTCGGGCTTCATTCCAGCTCCAATCAGAGAAACTCATGATCTCTTTTCTGCATTACGTAAAACTTCATCTTTGAAGTGTTTCACAAATATTAACTAATGCCCTAGCTACATTTTCTTCATTTCTGTGTTCTTCTCCTGAATAGGAACTTGTTTGAGTTGGTGTTCCTTCAGAAGCACTGTTAGCCATAAGCAAATATCTAGTGACAAATTTCTTAAATGAAACTTCCATCTGAGGAAATTTCAGTTTGCCTATACAACATGCCTGCATATATATCTTTTATCCTGAGGGGAAAAAATCTATGAATGTTCATTTCTGACTGAAGTTAGCACACATCAAATGGAAGATATGTTAAGCATTTCAATACACTAAACACTTAGTTCCATTTTCAAAAGCAGTTTAGATGCTTAGCTATGATCTTGCTAGCTCTGCTTGCCATGGTCACTTGTGAAGTAAGTTGCAGGCTTGTAAATTAGGTGTGTTTTTTCATTGGTGTGCAAACCAAGCTACAGCATTTAAAGAGTATTTCTAATTCTGGGTATTGATTCTTTATCTTTTCCTAATTTTTGGAACTAACCTTAAAAGATTGCGGTGGTTGATTTTAAATTTCTGTGTTAGTACACATTTTTTACAGTCCAAAATTTAAAAATAGCCATGTAGAATGCTTGTATTCTGTGCTGTTGTTCCAAATACCTAACTAAGAAGCCTTTACTAGTTACAACTGTAGTTTCTCTACTAATGACAGGAGACAAGCATACAGAAGTCTTCACAGGAAGGGATGCAGTCATCCATTGGTGCTTGGTTACTTTGCCTTTAGAATTACACAATTAAGGCCTCCCACATTAATTTCTGAAAGTTATCCCCTTGGGTGAATACAAAAGGCCCTTGAAAACTGAGTATTTTAAAAAACAGACTGTCTGTAAGCAGTGTTAACTGTGTGCTATGGAGCACTGGATCTGCTCATTCCTGTTATTTAGACGACCCACAAGAAGTAGTATTATTCTACCGCTGTTCCTGTTCAAGACAGTAATCTTCGAAGCAATACCTTTCAGACACTGCTGCTTGCACTTTTTTAAATGGTTGTTGTTGTGAAATTCTGCTTTCTTATCTGCCAGATGTGGGAGAGGCATTCAAATGATTAAAGTCCATTTCCCATGCAGGAAAATACACCCAACGATCTTCATGGGCTCCAAGCATCCTCTTCCATACCTTCTACATCTGTAGGAAACCACTAGGTGGCAAGCTGAACCACAGGATATCGCATCCACAGCTCAGGAGTCCACTGAGCTTTTGTCACCAAGCTGATTCAGTGCAGAGATCACACACATGAGTGAACATGTGCTTCAAGCTAAGCCAGTGTATAAAAATTATTTTGAAAAGTGTCGTGTTTTGACATTAGCCACAGTGTCATGCATTGCACAGAGCTATAAACCTTCAATCGATCAATCCATTCCATAATTCAGGAACATGCTGTATTTCCTGTTATGTAGAATTTTGTTTAGACTTTTTACCATGTTCAATGGACTGAAAATTTACTTTCTCCTACTAGTAACTGATCTTTGTCAATTTGTGCACCTTTTATTGCTGTGATTGAGTAGTATCTGGGACTGCAGACTGATGCTTATAAAATTAAACTAGTACAGAATACTGTGGGGTGTGTCATCACAGATTTATTATGATTACTTCTGCTGTCCGCTTTGGCTCTCCATAGAAAATCTGAAGTTAAAGTCTCAATGACTTGAAAAATAAGGGTTAAGTGCCCGGAGCCAAACACCTGTAAATATTACCTATAGTTTACAGTGAATAATGTGAATGAACAGTTCCACTTATCTTACCTAAAGAAACCTGTGATAAGACTGAAGTTCAGTTAGTTGGAGATAATAGTTTTTGGAGAATTATGTGAGAATTGCAAGATGCACTCTGACTGGTATTAAGACCAGTCCCACTGCTTCCTAAACAAAGATGTTTCTTTTTGAGTTAGTCATTTTTGTACAGACAGATATTTTAAATAACAAAACCAAATATTTACATACTAAATCCTTTCCTAAATGAAAGAAGATTGAAAAAAGACCCAAAAGATAATGGTAGCAATACAGCTTTGTCAAGCCAACAGTTACCTCTGAGTCTTTTATATTGTGCATATCCAAACATTTTCTCAAAATGGAGGGAAGGGTAAACTTGTAAAATATGATGTTTTAAAACAGCTGAACAGATAGGTAGTGCTTGACTTGAGCTGTTACACTGACCTTCCAGATGTCTTCCTCTCTTAAGCAATCTGATGCTAATGGAGAATGAACATGTACGGATGAAGGGGGGATTGAGCAGAAGATACTGTGTTATACCATCAGTATGGCAAGCCTTAATGGACTGTTCTGGGCTCCTATGTGCAGAAATGGTCCTGGTAATATAAGATTTTGATAATGTGGCACTATGGCATCAGTATATTTAGAGGAAAAGAGTAGACCAGGTCTCTTCAACTATTCAATCTCATAATTGGATACAAACATAACTACCAAGTATTTTTCTGTCTGTTTTTTGAGCAGGGGAGTTTGAAGTTGTACATTCAATCAAGCAATCTGAAGAATCTTGGCAAAATGTCAAAGCCAAGGATAACCTTGAAACATCAGCTGAAGATTTGACAGTCAGAGGAACAAGGCTGGAAGTTCAGCAGAAGTTAAAATCCAGGAGTTTAATTTGTGCTCATCTATTAAAACCAAAAATCTCTTCCAGTATGACAAAAATCCGCAATTATAATATTAAAGACTGATTTCTATGTTGTCAGCATGTTGTAGGTTCACACTTGCTATGAATTTACTTTGACATCTCTATATCAGGTCTAATTATCAGCCTCAGTTTTGTATGTCAGGCTGAGATATTTGCAGCCAGAAGAGAGAACAAATACCCTGCTTCATACAGTGAAGCCTAAAATAAAGGGTTAATCTGTGTGCATTATGAGGTTACAATCTTCGTTGTTGATACTGATTTATTTTAATTATATATATTAAGATTTTCTTGCATCATGGATTTAGAAATACTCAGTTAACACATAGGTAAAGCCTTGTGCCTTCAGGCAGGACTTGCAGGACTTCAGCAGATGTTTTGTTGAGAAACTGTAGATGTGATTTAAGCTTAGAAGTGGGATGCCTCAACCTACTTGTCTTCTAAATAACAATGCAACCGTTAATCCTGTGCAGCTATCTTTCTACTTGATAGAAAGGGGTTTCAAAAGATTGCATCTGAGTCTTGCATCTTTTGTAGCTCTTTCCACTTGTTCAGAGAGCATGAAAGAATATAAAATTAAATTTCTATTGTCACACCAGTGATTGTATTTTCCCTTGACAAGAGATTGTATGGACTTCAAAGCAGTGAGAAACACTGTTACAATGTTAGAATCATATATTCATAATAATACAGACATGTTGTAAGAAGTAAGTCTTAAAATAGATGAAACTAGAAGAAAACTTGAATGAGTTGTGATGTAAGAAAGGATAGCTATGTAGTAATGATCATGCCGGGACACTAATACAAGTGTTCTGGCTATGTTTAAAAAAATCGTTTATTTTTGTAGCATTTCCAGTAATGCTGAGCTGTCCTGCAACATTACAGAGATGACCTTTCCTATAAGTAAAGGAAATGCACATGAAAAATTAAAGAAAAAACTTTTAATTGTGGGGATGGTCAAGCACTGGAACAGATTGCCTGGATGAGTTATGGAGTCTCTGTCTGTGGAGATACTCAAAACTCAACTGGACATGGGCCTGGCCAGACTGTTCCAGCTGACCCTTGAGTTGAGGGCTTGGACTAAGTGATGTCAAGAGGTACCTTCCAATCTAAGAGATTCTGTGATTCTGCAAGTGGTATCACTGAAGTGAATAATACTTATCAGTTGCTGCTAAATATATAAAATCTAAAAAGGATAAACGAAGGAAGAGAGCTACTTATGCATGAGTGGTTTTTTTTTGTGGAGTGTTTTGTTATAGAAATGCTTGCCTGATACACTTTGCAAGGAAGTGTTCTCTTCAGCACCTGATAATATGCTGAAGAGCGTTTGAGAATTGGACTAATTATTTTGTACTACCTGCTGAAAATATTCTGCTTTAGTGCAAAGGTGCAGTGATATTATAATCAGATGCTAGAAATATGCAATTTCATGAGATGTTGCTAAGTTAATATAAGGCCTGAGAGACCTTGTGAGCTTCTTTCTAAACATTTTCATTACTTGAAAATCCTGTCATTTGATTCAACATTGTTCATAAGCCAGGACAACATGATGCACTCCCTTGAACCAGGCCCTGAATGAGTTCTTTCTGTAGCACAAAGCATAGTGGTTTCTAACAACTACAGGAATTTTGGCCCAGATCACACCAGTTAGAGCACTCACTGGTTATTTCTAGAACTCAATGTGTAAATTCTAGATTTTATAATAGCTGTAGATCATCCTGAAAATGTTTTTGTTATTTACGTGTTTAATATTGACCTACAGAGATACACAATAGTTCGGTGGTATGAGATTCTGTGCATATGTTAAAAGCAGCATAAAAGAGCAGTTTGTTCCATGGTATTTGTAATACTACATCTGAACCTGGAAAACATTTCTCTTTATTCCTTACACCGTAAGTGTAAGCTAATGGACTGCAGACTTCAGAAATGCCTTTGTGTAGGTTTGTATGCAGGTTTCTGTGGCTTTTTTTTTTTGTTGTTGTTTGTTTGTTTGTTTGCTTGCTTGCTTGTTTGAGGGTTTTCTGTTGGGTTTTTTGGGGGGAGGGGGTTGGTATGGGTTTTCTTGTTTTGGTTTGGGTTTTTGGGGGGTTTTTTGGTTTTTATTTGTGGTTGTTTGGTGTGGTGTCCCACTTACTCCCCCTCCCATGTCAACTGGCATGCCTGTTCATGCAGACGTCTTGCCAGTAATGCAGCTTTAATTTATTCAGTTTCCCTGAGAAACAGGTTTCCTTAAGTCAACTGTAGGTAAGGAAAGATGATAGCTGGGTTGTTTCATTTTATTTTACTTGTAGTAGAAAAAAAAGTAGTTGAGTCATTGAACAGAGTACATCTGAGAACATAGCATGTAAGTATGAAAATTAACAAAACATGCATAATAATAAATAATATGGACATACTGTGTGGGGCGGTTGTGCTAAGGGTGTACTAAATACAGCAGGAAAATTCTCATATATTTCTCTTATGACCAAAATATTTAACAAACTGGGCACTGATTTCTAAGAAACAGATTAGAAGAGTGGCAGCAAGGTACTACTGTGGACGCTATTGAATTGTACAAAGAAAAGAATGCCTACAAAGAAGAGAATTCAAGCAGATCACAGAGTACTGAAAAGGTAAAAGAGGACATTACTTATTGCTGTCCTTATCAAAGGGTTAAAAACCTGTTATGTTGAGGAATATATAAAGGCAAAAAGTCTGCCCGAGAAGGTCTAAATGGAGCTGTATTGCGAAGCGGCAGTGCAAGCGCGACCCGGGAGCGGGGCCTCTGCCCAGAGCCTGTTCAAAGCCATGAGGGAGAGACAAGGCGGGGAGGCTTTCTTGCGTCCCCGTGTTCAAGCCCACATTTGCCGACCGAAAGGCTTTTTTGTTTCGGAGAGGCAGTCGTAGGCAATACACAAGAAATTTGAGATTCGTTACTGTTCGTGTTTAACCGAAGGAGTGCAAGTTAAGGGAAAGTGGATGAGAGGTGCCCGCACGCAGAGCGACCCGCCCCGTTCCGGTGGGAAGGGGGGCGTAGCAGGGGCACGGCGGGGAGGGAACCTCTGGCGCCCGCCCCCCGCCTCCGGACTCGCTCTGCTGCCGCCAGTCAGGGCGGCGCGACGGGCCTGGGCACGGGGCAGAGCATCCCTGGCCGGCGTGCCTGCTGCCCTGTGGTAACCCCGGGACCGCGCTCCGCCGGGGTGAACGACCGCCGCCGCCGGAGAGCGACGGGCGCTGCTCGCTCTGCGGCGGCCCCAGCCACCCCTCGGCCGTCACCACATCGCCTTATCGCTTAGCAACACCGCGCGGGCCCGCGATTGGCAGGGCCGCGCCCCCGCCCACGTTCCCCCGCCTCCGCATTGGGTGCCGTCCCGGGATTGCGCGTCCTGCCCCGCGTCCTTTCCCATTGTGCGCCGCGGATGCGCGCGGGCGCTGCGCGATCCCACCGGGCTTGGACTGGCGCCCGCCGAGCCTTCGCCTCAGTCGCCGAGCCACGGTGCCGGCACGGCGCGGTCGTACGCCCTACAGTGTACCTACCCGCGGGGAGGTGGGAGAGGGACACGACAAGGTCCGCGCCCACGGGGGGTCGGCGCTGCCGCGTCCCCGGCCAGGCCAGGCCAAAGCCAGGCACGCCCGCAGCGCCTAGTCTTCCACGGCCTCCAGTACGGGGCGGGGCAGGGCGCGAGAGCTTGGCCCGGTGCCCGAGGGCAAGCGGGCCCGCCTATGTCCGTCCCGGCCTGGCCAGGGCCCCCTCCTCCCGCGGAGCGGCTCTGGCGGACAGGGGTTGGCATCACCCCGGGTCTGACCGGGGCGGCCCTGCCCCAGCTCTCATTGGACTGCGGCGAGGCGTAAACTGTCAGCCCATGTGGCGTGGCCGCTGGAGGTGGCGACTGCTTAAATAGGAGTGGGAGCTAGAGGGAGATAGTGAGGAGAGCGCGGAGTATCGGCCGTGCGCAGCCCGGCACCCGCCGCCGCAGCGTCCACCCCGCAGCATCTCGATCCCGCACTGAGCTGACGACGGAGTGTTACCGACACGAAGCCATCCGCACTTGTACAGGTATCGGCGGGAGAGCGGCAGCTTCTGCTCCAGGCTCCGCGGGCCGCTGCGCCCCGCCGGTGCGCTGGGGAGGCTCCATCTTGCCCTCTGCGCCGGGTAGCCGATTAGGGTCCCTGGGTTCGGTGCGAGTCCGCGGGCTCGGTCCGCACGACCGGAAGGTTCTGCTCCCGGCCCTGGGGTTGCCGCGCCCTGTTGCTGCGGGCCGCTCTCCCGTGGCCCACCGCGGTCGTTCTGGGCACAGGCCCCCACTTCAGCGGCCGGTTACCGCGCCGCAGTCTCGCACTCCGCCCGCCCGGCAAGGTGGCTGCATTGTGGTGCTGGCGCTCGGCCATCTTGGTGGCGGACGGGGACCGTCCCGCCGCCACGGCCGCGACCTCCCGCAGCCGGGCCGTGCGGGATCGGGAACGCGGCCGGGCCCCGCTGTCCGCAGTCCTCGCGCGCGCCCGGCGGCAGCAGCTGCGTGAGGGGCCGCGCCCGCCGCGGGCCGGGTGGCCTCGCGCTGCCGCAGTTCGGGCGCCGAGCTCCGCACGGCCTCGAGTGGGCGCCAGGGCCGCACGGGCCGCTCTGCCCGGGCAGCGGGGCCGCGTTCTGCACGCCGTCCCGGGTTAGCGCGAAGGCACGGTCCTGGCAGGCTGAAGAAGCTTGTGCGGGAGGATATCGGCGCTCGATATTGGGAAGGGAGATTCGCCAATAGGTTCTGGGAATCCATCTGAGAAAACGTGCCGTGTGTATTGCTAAACTGTTCTTTCCCACTTCAGTATAAACCAGCGGCCCGCACGAAATAGCCCGGTGATCGTACACCAGTATGGATTTGACGATGCGTTCCTATTAGGAATGTGATCTTCTTCTCTCTTTGGTTGGTTTTGCACCTGCTTGGTTCTTAGTCCGAATTCCTTCCCTGGAATACAGCCCTATAAGATACAAAATGCGTATTGTCCTGGCTAATAGCTGTATTTGGATGCTTAAATTTAAACAGGCAGTATTAAGGGTGTGTAAATTGCCTGCTCCGTCAGACCACCTTTGGGAGCTTTGGAGCATGTCTTGTCTTAAAAAATGGGAGAAGAAACCTCAAGCCACGTGAGCAAAGGATTCACCTTTTCCTGCAGCCTCTATCCTTCTTGAAACAAAGTGAAAAGAATAGTACATTGTGAAAGGCTGCATTTAGTGGGTGAATTCAGAGAATGAGGGCAGTTATGAACAGCTGTTTTACAAACGTGATATAGTCATACTGGGGACTTTAGATTTTTATAACTTCTGACAACTTGGGAATCAACCAAGCTGTGTTGACTCCACGAATAAAGCCTAACTTACTCTTTCTCCAGTTACAGATTTGAACTAGATTGCATTTCCCCCTAAGTAGTGCTTTTTAAATATAAACACAGTCTACTGCTTTTCATTTGTGTTGCGGTTGACAGGACAAATACTTACCTGAAGCAGAGGCATTTGAAAGGTCTTTGTTAAATTGAATCTGTAACATACAGATTGATGGTAGCCAAATGCTGTCAAAAGAATGAAAGCCAGACTGTGTTTGCCTCTCTTCTGTGAATGGGGTTTTTGGAGGCAAGCATTATAACTCTTTGTAAGTGCAGTTTCTGTGTAAGGACAGTTTATTACAAATTTTAGAAATGATAGCCAGAGATTAGGAAACCTGGGTTGTGATGTAATCATACTGAAAAACAAAGAAAACAGTCCTTTTGTCAATATCTGCGCTGAGGAAAGCTATGGAGGAGTCATGAGTGTTTCATTTTACAATAATGAGAGATCCAGAAAAGGTGAAGATTTGGACTGTCTAGAAACAATAGCAGAACTAACTTTAAGGATTCTGTTACGCCATGATGAGAGCTATCAAAATAACAGTGAAATAAATACTTTGATCCCAAGAAAAGGAAATGTGCATCAGGCAAAACAAGATTTGGGTTTTATTTATCATTTCTTTGCAAACAGCTGTTTCTCCCTCCCTCTCCCCTTCCTTTCTTCACCAAACCCTAGGTGAACAAGGTACAGCAGAATAAGTTTATGTAGCAAGTCAGGTATGAGCGGGCAAAGGCATCAGATTATACCTTCACTTTGTGTTTTGGTTTTGGATTTTTTGGCTTTTCTTTCTCTCTGTAAGCTTATATGCTTAATGGTCCGAGGGTAATTTCTGTAGGGAAGCAGTAGAGAAAAGTATTGTAAAAAAGTTGTACAGCTGCCAGGGATGGTAGAAAATGATGGTTAATACTTTTAGAATTAATTTTTGGTGCCCAGTTAGTGAGGGACTGGAAAAAATGTTTTAAAGGCAATAGAAAACAGTATTTCAACTTAAGAGCTGCTTTGATACCAGAAGGGATTGTTAGTTATTACTAGTCACAAACTGAATGAGTCAGCAACACAATAGAATTGCTAAAAAATATTGTGCAAATCCAACAAGATGGTAGTTTAGGCTTAACTGAGGTGTCTACTGCACTGATACTTCGAGGGGAAGGGAGGGAAGGGAAGGTCGGCTGTAGTGTGTTTGCTTCTCTCCACTCAAAAACGCTAGCTGTCTGAGGAGAATTCACAAACTCAGTTCAAGCAAACGCATAAGATAAACTGAGGAAGAAAAATGGTAGATGTCTGGTTGGATTCAGAAAATACAGCCTTAAGAAACAGAAGACTCCTGTTTGTCCCTCTTTATCTTGTCTCCTATTTGGACCTGTTGCTTTTGAACATTTCACTCATCAGAGGTAGTAGGAGCAGTCTGTTTGTATGTTTTCTGTAGTCTAATCTCCTTTAGAACATCTGTAGAAATAAATGTTCTTTCTTGATCTGTGCTATGCCCTATACTTGAAAATCTGTCAATGTACTGTGTTGCTGCGTATAGTCAAAAAATGCTCTATGGAAAACACGTCTCTAATAAAGTAAAATAATAATGCAATACATCATTTGGGGGCAAAGACAATCAACTTTAAAATGGTTTACCTGCTTACTATTTGTCAAGGAAGACTGAAAACATTGTTGGTAACTGTAACAACTACTGTAATCGCTGTTTAATTGGGGGATGGCTTAATATTCATGACTTTTCTTCTGAACACTCTTGTTTTTCAACAGCAGATGCTCTCTGCTGTCTGCTGCTTAATCCATAATTTTTATTTTATCTTAGATGTATGCATTTGGAGCTCTTTGTGGCAAGTCTGAATCTTTCTGGTTCTTTGTGTATTAAAATATTTTAATTTGTGGCTCTTCTTACCCAAGTTAAAATTATCTTCTTGGCTCTTATTCTTCTAATTTTGATTACTGCAACATCTTTTTCTCCACCTTTGACATAGTCTTGCTCAACTACATTCAAAACAAGTTGGCAAAAATTGTTTGGTTAATGAATTTCATTACTTCACTGTCTGAAAGCAATGTTTTGTGGATTGGTTTTACCCAGATAGAGTTTTTCTGATACTTCCGGAAAAGAGATGTGGGATGAGAAGGAACAATCAGATAAGTCATGTTTCAGTCCCCTGAAACAGAAATTATATTTCTCTCCCTAGAGATCATCACCCAAAGAGCTGAGGTATAAAATTGGGTCATACTTAAGTTATCGTTCTTGTATCTCATATCTTAAACTTACATAGTACACTTTGTGCCCAAGATCTCTCTTTCCCTGCCCCAGCACAGAAATGCTGAAAGTGTAGTTGACTTGTGGCCCTTGGTTGGTTTTCACAGGTACAGTGATGAAGCCAGTAATAAAACTGACTTGCTAATTTTGTGTGAGTGGGAAAGCTCTTCAGCTCTGAGTGGACTGGGCCTATTACTACCGACTTAAGTTTTGGGGACTAGTTTCTTAGTAAGGGCTTTTCTCGATTTGGCCCTTAATGTTTTTGTTTTTTTTTATAAACGAACAAGAGTTGAATAGACCTTCTGTTGCTTGGGTGTTTGACACAAGACCTAGAAATCCAAGATGTCCTTGTGGGAGCACTTGTTTCTGCTCCCAGAAGGAATGGACTGGGTGAAGTAATCATCTCTTCTGCTTCGGTGTTAGGTATTGCATAATTCCACAGTTACTCCACAGATGTGAATCAGGATTACTGCTGAAGGAAAGAAGGGTGAAAGAAATCGGGCAGCCTCTGTGGTGTTACATTCTGGCAGAGCTACACCTCAGCTGTACAGAGGCTCTGCTTTCCTTCTGCACAGCCCAGCAACCTCGTGCAGCTATGGGAAAGTGTCATTGTGCCTGAGCAGTGTAGTCCGTGGATGGAAGAGGGGCCTGTTTCTTGCTCAAAGGCATCAGGAAGTCCCAAAAGAGGCTGCAAAACAATGCCCAAATGAAACATCCTGAGTTGGAAAACCAGCCACTAAGCACTCATCAGAGAGACTCCATTAGTGCTGTATTTTGGAGAAGATGATCAAGCCCCAGCAGCACTTAAGCAATGGGCCTGCATGCCACTATGCAGCATAATACTTGATGGAAGTCAAACTTCAGATCTTTCATAACAAACCTTTTCCTTCAAAGGTTTTAAGGCAGACGTGCAGTTGTTTGAATGCCTAGTTTCTTTTGTGTTTTTTACTTGTTTAAAATCCCATGCATTAAAGAATAGTTTGCCTCTGCTTACCAGAAGGATTATTTAAGAAAGTACTGTGAATGTTTACTTTCTCTTTGGTTCCTGCAGCTGCAACTTTTATTTATTTTCATATTTTAAAAAGCTCCCATCATATATATGGGTATTTCCACTACTCCTTTAACTTGTCTACTTAGGATCTAAAATTATAATTTGAATTTAACTTAAACATCACGTTAACTTGCCTCCTCTCTACTTAGTTGTTAATATGTTTTTTACTGTAGTAGAAGATAAAGGAGTGTATTATACGAGCTATCATTTGGTGCTGTGGTCTGATACAGGTGCCCTGCCATGCTATGTTATGCAGCATGATGCTCTCCTGTGGTATTTGAGATTGGGGTGTTGAATACAAATTTCTTGGGACAATAGCTGATGGTTTTCATCCTGTATGTATTCCAGATCTGTTCTGCCAAAGCGTATCTTAAAGCACCACTCTCTATCATACAGTCAGTACCACATTCACAGTTCTTTAAATATGTGGCAGTGCAGGGTCCAGTTAGGAAACACTTTAGATGTAACACTTAATTCTTTGGTTTTAACATTTAAAATGATCCTGAATTGTACTGTAATCTTTGTGGTTTGTGTGGGTTTTCTCCTCTGTGTGTTTATAGGGGAGTTGTTTGATTTTTTTGTTGTTTGATAGGTTTGGTTTGGGGTTTTTAGTCAGGTTTTTGTTTGCTCAGAGTTAATGGAGGGGGGTTAGGGTTGTGTTACTTACCTGGGGGGTGGTTTTGTGCAGTCTTGTAGTTTTGTTTGTTTGGGGTTGGTTTTTTTTTCACATCCAACAAATCTTTTGATTATTGATTCTCAAGTTAGCATTTAACTTCGGAATGATTGTAGAACTTGTTTTGCTACCTGTTAGGTTTGCCTTGTAATTATGTATTTTACTATATGTATTTCATAATTTCTCCACCCACCTGTGCTCCAGCATGTTAATCTTTCTTCTCTGCTGACTTCATAGAGGCTCCACATTTAGTAGAGGTAGACTTACTCCTTTTCTGATTGTCATACAGAAACTGGTGGTTCTCTGAGCCTGATGCTCCTTCAGGATCGTTTTTTTTTTCATCCTTATCAACCCCACAGGTCTTATGGTCCATTTGATTAGTTGGGGTGTCTTTTTCTTTTTATTTTAATAGTAGAGACTCCGTGGGTTGTTCCTGTGTGGGTGTTCCTGCAAATATGCTTGTTTGTCACAACATGTCAAGAAGACAAGACACATATACTTTCCTCTGTGTGAAATCTTACTAGCCTTGTTGCTTTGTGGATCTCAGCAACAGGGAGAAGTTAAGAGATGGAGGACGTGGTGATTGCAGGCATTGCAGGAAGGCTGCCAGAATCTGACAACTTGCAAGAGTTTTGGGAAAACCTGCTTAATGGAGTTGATATGGTCACAGAGGATGATCGGAGGTGGAAACCAGGTGAGTGCTTATTGTCCCTCCTTTTGGAGCCCTGAGTTCTGAGTGTTTTAGAGGAATTATCCTATGAAAAGAGAATTTATGAGATTGAAATCCTTCCAGACGTGAATTAACTTCTGGTAAATCATCGAGAAATTCAGTAACAGAATACTTTTTTGAAGTGATTTGCAGAAGTCAAAAGCAGCTTTTCTTTTTCTTTTAATTGGTGACTGACTGGAACCACTGTTTAGACTATATGTGCTTGGTACAACTTGCCAAAGTAAAAATGGTTAAACTGGATAGGTGTCTTTTGCTGCTATATCCAGGGGAATCCTAAAAATTAAAATTGTTTTTGCTAATGCAGCATTCTCATTCCCAGATGAGGTAGGTCAGTAGATACTCATGCAACCCTCTGAGTACTGCACATGGGAGTAAGGTTTCATGTGTAATTGAAAATCAACTTTGGTCATTCTGTACTGTCTCTCAGCTTGTAGCCACTTCACCGTTTATGGATTTTGGGACTCTGTCAAATTTTTCTTCCCAGGAATTTATGGACTGCCCAAGAGAAATGGAAAGCTCAAGGATCTAAGCAAATTTGATGCCTCTTTTTTTGGGGTTCACCCCAAACAAGCTAACACAATGGATCCCCAACTTCGCTTGTTGTTGGAAGTTTCTTATGAAGCTATTTTGGATGGAGGTAAGTGGCTGAATGACTGAAGAGGGAGAATTAAGCTGTATTGTCTCTCTGTAACAGGTGTAGACATGCACTTGTGTGATGAGAACTCTGACAAGGGAAAGCCATCACATTAGAGAGGAGATCCAAGACATGCTGTGGGGTTCTAGATCCCAGTATAAGGGTTACAACAAAGCTGTTGTCTCTGAAACGCAAACAAAGAAATCAGTGCTGACTGCTAGCAAATCTGTACCTGTATTATATGGTACAACCAGTATGACAGAATCACTTCAACAGTCCATGGTTCTAGAGCTTTTCTGTTTTTCTCTACCCTAACATTTCATAATAATTCCTTTGTAAAAGGAAAATAAGGATGACTTGATTAGAATTCTCATGCATGGTCTAAAAGAATGACAGATGGCCTGATGTATTCCTGTCTAATGGCCAGATTCTTGGAAAGCCTTTAGAATTTGATCTGTTCCTAAAGAAGGCTTTCCTAGGAAGTGTGCTTTCAGAAATAGGAGTCTCTCTCTTCTATCACTGCCAGTGTTTTGAGATTTTGAGTTACTTATCCACCGAGCCAAGAAGTTTATTCTTCATGTTAATTAGTTTCTTGTCAGAACATAAGCAGATAGGGAAAAAGTTGGAACCACCTCACTAGTACTGACTAGTTACAAATTGAAAGAGGGTGAATTTAGGTTAGATATGAGGAAAAAATTCTTTACTGTTAGAGTGGTGAGGTATTGGAAGACGTTGTTCAGGGAGGCTGCGGGTTCTCCAACCCTGGCAGTGTTCAAGGCCAGGTTGGGTAGGGTCTTGAGCAGTGTGGTATAGTGTAAGATGTCCCTGCCTGTGGCACTGGGGGCTGGGACTAGATGATCTTTTAAGGTTCCTTCCAACACTTAACATTCTGTGACTTACTGAAATGAATTTTTGCTTCTCTGCTTGTAAGCCCCCATCTAGAGATTGAATATTTGTCTCCAGAACGCCTTAAAGCACAGCGAAGAAACAGCAGAGGTTTCTGACAGTAGACCTTGCTATGTGTTTTTTTTAGAGCAAAGTTGTTTCTTGTTCTGGTTGTTGGCTGGTTTTATACTTAAGAATTCTCATGTCTGTCTTGTACTCCAGATCTCAGCTGGAGATAGATACTGATGTGCTCACATGACATTTCATGTGCTGTGATTTTTCTCCCATTCAGTCTGCTCCTTTTCTCTCTACTGGAAATCAACAGTTAGCTTCTCCTGTCAGCATTTGTACTTTTCGTAGTCCGTGCACTTTTTTGCACAAGACTCTAGCAATGCCCAGCTAGGCTGAAAAGCTTTGTCAGGGCAAAGTATGTTCTGGCGGAAGGCCAATACCAAACTTCTGATGGACTCTGAAGTAAGACATGTAAGGTCTGCAGCTGAAACTGTTGAAAGGTTAGTAAGGGTAAGGGAACAATGCTGCAGGCCTGCCAGAAAGGGGCAATAAAAAGTTTTTGGGAAACTGATGCAAGTGAACCTGATATCTCCCCAGTTTGCCCTTCATTTTGTTTACTGTAATCTACCTTCCAATCCCCATAGGTATTAATCCGGGCACCCTCCGTGGCACAGATGCAGGTGTATGGGTTGGTTGCAGTGGGTCAGAGGCTGGTGAAGCCTTTAGCCAAGATCCAGAAGAGCTTTTGGGATACAGTATGACTGGCTGTCAGCGTGCTATGCTTGCCAACAGGATTTCCTACTTCTTTGACTTTAAAGGTAAGTGTCCCCCCAAACCTGTTGATGCTGATCAGCAATTGCAGTTTCAACATGATTGTACCACAGTTTCTGTAGAGGACTGGAATGGATATTATGGCACAGATCCCTTTTGGAAAGAGAAAATAGCATGTAATTGTTCTTAGTTACATACGAAAAGTAAAAAATATGTAGTGACTATATGATAGGACTCCCTGTAAGGCTTTTTATAACTGAGCTGCTGCTGCTGGTGTTCATTTGAAAGGTGGTGATGTCAGGAAGCCTTTATGGCCTTTGGACTGCTGTTTGGTACCAAGATGTGTGGAAGTCAGCTAGACCAGAGATAGACTGCTATTGACTGTAGCAGTTGGGGTTTTTTTTTATGTAAAGTGGAAGAAGTAGGTGAGCCACAGAAATGATGCAATTGCCAGTATGGGTATGATTCCGTCCATGTATGGTATTGAAGGGAATGGAGAAATGGTAGTTGATGTGGATTGCAGCAGAGAACAGAGATGATGGCAAAGGCAGCATCAGGAAGGACAAGGGATTTTTATTGATGAGAATGGGTAATTAGATGAGACTTGCCTGTAAAGCTGCGTTCTCTTTTTGATGGAGAGACAGAATTTTTTAAAATGCCCTTAAAGCAGATCTGTTCACAATTTTTTCCCACTTTTCTCATGCTATACCTTCTAAGTAGGCAGAGATGGTGATTCTAGCCTCCCATGGCATCAGGTTTATGTGCTATGTTCTGAAGCAACTCTTATTTAACATTATTTTTAATATGCTTCTTGTAATCCCATCCTGTCATCTTTGGAGAAGAATTTAGGATATTAAGGTTGTTTTTCCTTATGTTTTTTAAGGACCAAGCCTCACTGTTGACACAGCCTGCTCCTCTAGTCTCGTTGCTCTGGAAAACGCTTATAAGGCAATTCGTCATGGGCGGTGCAGTACAGCCCTAGTAGGCGGGGTGAACCTCTTGCTGAAACCCAACACATCTGTGCAGTTCATGAAACTGGGTCTGCTTAGTCCTGATGGTGCCTGCAAGGCTTTTGATGCTTCAGGTAAGGCATAAGTACAAAAGCTTATGTTGTACGAGAGTAACTTACTGTACAGTCTGTGACCAGCTACTCTTTCAATACAGCAAAGAGCTAACCTTGTAGTTGTTCCAATGTGCACTGTTTGGGCCATACCCTGATCTATGTTGCATCTTCTATTGAACCTGGAAAATTAACTGTGAGGAAGAAATTGATACATATGGTTCATCCCTCTGCCTCTGGAGAAAAATAAGCTGTCTCTTTATGGAAAATTTCTGTTGTGAAATTTATGTTGAGCACTGTATCTTTCTAGGTCATGACATTTTTCTTCAAAAGAAATAGATATGTCATATTCTCAAAACAGTCTGTTTTAAGCAGTAATCTTCCTGCATGGTGTTTGGCAACATTTTACAAGGCAAAGCAGAAGTTATGACTTGTTCCCTCTCTGTTCTCAGGAAATGGATATTGTCGCTCTGAAGCTGCTGTTGTTATTCTTTTGACCAAGAGATCTATGGCTAAGAGGATCTATGCCACAGTTATAAATGCTGGAGTTAACACTGATGGCTTTAAGGAGCAAGGTAGGTCTTGAGCTACCTACCTTGTGAGATACCTACAGAACTGTTCAGTCTAGAGTCTTGGCCATAAAAAATGGTCTGTTGTAGGGTTCTTTAGATGTTTTAGAATATTTTTTTTTGTGTTTGGGGATTTTTTTTTCATTTTCTGGTTTTGATAATGCAAAGTTCAGGACCCTGTTTTGTAAGAAACTTAAAGGAGAAAAGCGGTGATTTTTACTGAAGTAACAGCAGTGTTCTCTTACTAGTTCAGCATTCCTTAAACATCTCTGCAGTAACTTCTGCAGTGATGGTAGAAATGTAGGTATAGTATTATAACTGTAAAGCTCTTACCCTGCTGTTGTCCAGCTTCTCCTGCTCTCCAATTGTGGTGACAGAAAGCTTCACGTGTTCTACTTAACCTAGAAATCTAGTATTCTGTTAACCAGTATCTTTCCACCCTAGCCTAACTCATTGCTTTAAGTTAATTCCTGGTTTCTCTGCTCTTCTTACAAAGAGCCTGAGTGTTTGGTGCTAAGAACATGGTGAAAAGGTCTTTGGTTTTTGGGGAGAGACCTGGCAGCCTAAAGTAAATGAAAGGATGCTAAAATCAGAACAGGAGGTACCTGATAGGAGAGTGGAATTGATGGCAATTTTGATCCTAGGTGTGACATTCCCATCTGGACAGATGCAGGAGAAGTTGATCAGATCTTTGTACAGCGAAAGTGGTGTCAAACCTGAAGAAGTGGAGTATATTGAAGCTCATGGGACAGGCACCAAGGTCAGCATGGTCCCTTAGGGACTGAGTGTTTTCTTCCCTTGCATTTCTTGCCACACTTTCCATTAAATTATTCTTTGTTTTCCCAAAGTAAAATCCTTTTGCCTTCTACCAATTAGTAGAGTATATTCTGCTTCACAACTTTTGGACTTTGCCCAAACACCATAATCTTTCAGATTTCTCTTTTGGGGTGTGTTTTGGAAGTGCTGGCTAATAGCCATTCTGATTCTCTTCATACTAGGTTGGAGATCCACAGGAAGTAAACAGCATTACAAGTATATTCTGTGACTGTGAGCGGGAGCCACTGTTGATCGGATCAACCAAGTCAAATATGGGTCATCCAGAGCCTGCCTCAGGGCTTGCTGCATTAGCTAAGGTAACAGGAGACTTGAGAAGGAAAATTCGGGATGGTGGGTAACACCAGTGTGTGGGGTTTTGTTTGTTTGGTTTAGGGAAAATCTGCATTGATTTAGGGTGTTCACTGATAATTATAAGAACTCAGATGTTTCTCATTAACTACTTGCCTCACATGTGAATACTTTTAAAAGCTCATGTGGCTGTCCTGCAAACCACCAGATGCTTAGGTGGCCCTCTGCTGTGTTCACACACTTCAGTTCCTGCTTCCTACTGAATTCTGTAGGAGCGTAGCTCTGCTCAGAATGAAGGCTTTGGGATCCTTTTGTTAATCCTTGTTGTTTACTTTGTCAGTCCTTACACTGGACTTTCCAACAGAGCTCTGCTGCAAGTCGTTTGGGTTTGAGGCACATACATGTAGAGACATTTAGATGTTTGGAGTAGATGACAGTGACCAAAGATGAGAGGCAATGTGGGCTTTCAGTGCCAAAAGAGCAGATGATCTTCTGGCTTTCTGTCAGGGATGTGTCATCTCTTCCTCTTCTCTCTTAGGATGGCAGGAAGCCAGGTGAGTTCTCTGGGATGAGGCTACCAGCATGAATAACTGTCTGTCTGTCTGTCTCAGCAACCAGCTTGCTAACTACCGCTGTAGGCAGACAGTCATCTATTGGCTCTGGCTGCTAAACTGCTTAGCAGAGAGCTAGCTAATGTTCACACTTGTTTGTAAGCCTATTACTATAGAACCTTGCAAACCAAAGTCACATATACTGCCACTGCTAGAATTTTAGACTCTTCGAAGTGGTTGCTTGTGACCCAAATACAACTCACTGTGTAGTAGCCTCACCTGCATGGCAATAGCAGTGTCCATCTCTCTGTAGAGAAAAGTTTAGGGTTTTTAGAGCCTTTATCTCTGACTGACACATTCCTCATAGAAAGAATGATAGCCTAGTCATAAAATAAGCTTCTCAATCCATACTGTGTTGTATGTAACAGTTTGTTTAGTGTAGTTCTGTGATCTGTCAGGACAGGATCATAACTTTGAGGTACTGTTGCCCCCCATCTCTACACCAAAACCAGTGTTTCTTAGACAGTAACTGTCTCAGTATGTCTTCAGTTTGTATAAGTGTTTTCTTCTGGAATTCCATAAAATGCTGCTATGTGAGGTATCGGGAAATTTGATCTTGAAAGTATCAGGTTTCAGACTTGAAGATAATCCAATAATTATATGGATAGGTAGGAATGAAACTAAGGCTTGCTGAGGCCTCTTCAGTCAAATTCTGATGAGGAAGGGAAAACTCACCTGCATCTTTGAATTACTCAGCCTGTCTAATCACTTGCCTTGCAGCCAAGACAAAGCTTTTGGTGGCACTGGTGGTATGCTCACTATACTGTGCTCTCAAACCTAGGTAGAAACCATGGCAAACCTAAAGTACAATATATATCAGTGTAAACCAGCAGCACATTCAAAGTGCATAGTATTGTAGGTGTAGGACAGTGTGCATGAAAATCCTTACAGCTTTAAACATGTTGACTATGAGTTGAAGCTGTATATTTATACTGGTTGTTCTCCCAGGTAAGCTGCCATGTCTGATAGTCAACTTGAAGGAGCAGTTCCCAAGACAGTATGTCTCTCTGACCATTCTGGGGTGATGAAGGAACTGTCAGACATACAGAGCACACTGTGTTTGCAGCTGACCTTGTTGCCTGGAATTTACTGGGCTTGTTCTGCAGATGAACGTGGGCTTGGTGTCATGAGCTGTATGTAGAGAGAAGCTACTGAGAGAAGGGAGCTCTTGCTTTTTTTGGCACAGATATTTTGGTCCTCGCACTGTTTCAGTACTTTCCTTTGGCTCTGCCAGTTCTGCCCAGTCTGCTGTTTCTGCTTTTTTGAATCAAGAAGACAAAAAAAATGGGTGTAAAGCATCAAGCAGACTTCTTTACCAGTGCTTCAGCTTGATTCTTTTGCAGCAAAGCAAGAGATAGGAGCATTTTGTTGCAATAAGGAAGAGGATTTGTGAATGCATGTGACTGGGAAGGGATGGAGTGGAAAGTGATAAAGGGATAGGATCTGAAAGAGAAAAAAGATGATGTGATAGTCTTAGTACCTAGGCTGTTTTTCCAGCAAGACTGCATGGCTTGCCAGTTAGAAAGAGACTGGAAGCTAAACTTTATGCTACTACGCTCAACTTCCCTGCTGACTTCCTGCATGGTCTGAAAATTTGCCTAGGTGATGCAGTTGCTACCTCAGTAACATCAATAATGCTATTCTCTGAAATGTCCCCTTATCCAAACATAGAGAACTGTTTCAGAATATGCTGTATAGTCATTTGTAGTAAAAAAGTAACAAAAGAATGTGTGTCATGAGACAATGTGGAGCACAGAGCATTCTGTTTTTTCTTTCAGGTCATTCTCTCTCTGGAACATGGGCTGTGGACTCCAAATCTTCATTTCAATACCCCAAATCCAGATATTCCTGCCTTACAAGATGGCTCCCTGGAGGTAGTTTGTAAACCAACACCAGTGAAAGGTGGCCTTATCGGTATCAACTCTTTTGGTTTTGGGGGTGCTAATGCTCATGTCATTCTGAGGCCAAATAAGAACAAATGCCCACCTCTGGAGACTAGTAACATGCCAAGGCTGGTTCAGATTTCTGGCAGAACCCAGGAAGCTGTGGAAACACTAATTCAAGAGAGCAGAAAACATGGAGAATGCAGCCCATTTGTAAGCCTGCTCAGCGACATCTCTGCAGTTCCTGTGTCCTCCATGCCCTTCAGGGGCTACACACTGGTTGGCACTGAAAGTGACATAAAAGAGGTTCAGCAAGTTCAAGCATCTGGTAGACCACTCTGGTACATATGCTCGGGTAGGTGTGCAGCATTGAATCCAGGCTTTTCTATTCCTCTTTAGATCTGGGACTTGAGCAATTGTATTCTGTGCTCTAATGTTATTTTACAGTGTAGCATGAGGAAATATTTTGCAACTCTGTAACATGTTTAGGAGTCCTGTGTTTTCTGTATTTTATCAAAACCTTCCAACTTAACTGTCTTCTGATTATAGTGAAACCCAGCAAATAACAACCAGTGCCCAGTTTAAAGAATGTAAGAAATGTACAATGCTTTGCTCTTAGTTAGAATTCTTTAACTGCCAGAGGAAAGTGTGTTGTGTCTGCTCCTGTTTCAGAGTATTACTAAAAGCTCACTTTCTCCTTGCCTATCCTGCAGGCATGGGAACACAGTGGAAAGGCATGGGCCTGAGCCTTATGAAGCTGGATCTGTTTCGCCAGTCTATATTGCGTTCAGATCAGGCTTTGAAGAACACAGGCCTTAAGGTCTCAGAGCTGCTGCTGCAAGCAAATGAGAGCACTTTTGATGACACTGTTCATGCATTTGTTGGACTAGCTGCTATTCAGGCAAGACTCAGTGGGCTAGGGGAGGGGGGTAGTGGACTCAATCTACATAAGCACCTTCTGCTAATGTGTCTGTTTGGCTGGTAACACTTTATATCAATTTATGGAAGCTTGTTTTGTGTAATCAGCAAGTGGCAGCTGTTGGAAATACCTCTCTGAGAGGAGGGAGTGCATTGTGCCCTTGGCAGTTTCAGACTTTGCCACTTCGAGGTACATAGCAAACTTTTTGGTATAGATAGTCTTGGTTTCACTGATTTTTTTCTTACAAGATGTTTGGATTAATACTGGTCTGAACTGATTTGCATGTGTTTCTGTATGTATGTGTGACACAGTTTCTTCCATTAAGAGCTTTAGGAATGTCTTTAAGTTTTAGGCAAATGTTTGTGCCAAGGAGCAAGGTTCCATTTAATGTTTTCTAAAATTTGTTCTGAAATGAACTAAGTCAAGCTGAATGAAGCATCTTCATGATTCTGAGTGTCAATGTGGTATTCATGGTTTCTTAATAAACTAGAGGCCAAGCTTTTAAAGTGATCTGGAAAGCTGGTCTTAGCCTCTTACTTTGTACAGAAACATTCTTGGCAGCCTTTTATCGTTGGAAATACTTTCTCAGTGGAAAATTACATTGTGAAGAGTCCCAGACAGTACTGGAGTTGCATGATGATTCTTGGGATTGCTTTGAAAGGAGGATGGAGCTGTAGTTGTGGGGAAGAACAAAAGCAGTGAGGCCAAGAATGTCTGAACCAAAAAGTTTATTATGTACTTGCTACGTGTGTGTACCTTTGAGGCCTGACACCTTCTTACTCTGGCATGGAATCTAATTTTAGTTCTGCTTGCAGATTGCTCAGATTGATATGCTGAAGGCTGCAGGTCTGCATCCCGATGGGATTGTGGGCCACTCAGTGGGAGAACTAGCTTGTGGCTATGCAGACAACTCCTTAAGTCATGAAGAAGCCATTCTTGCTGCTTATTGGCGGGGACGATGCGTTAAAGAGGCCAAATTGCCACCTGGAGGAATGGCTGCTGTTGGTAGGTACACCCTTACCAAAAGAGTGATACAGGAACGTGCATCTGATCTCTATTGTATGTCATTGGTATAAAACTGGTCTCTGAAACTATCATGTCTCTAAAATCTTGGCCACTGTATCCTCCTCTTTGTTTTCTTCTGATGTAGAACAGGCTCTTAAGTATTTAAGTGGATAAAATGGTAGTGATCTCTGTCCTGGAATACATCAGGATTTTGGTAACCATCCAAAATTTAAGTGGAAATGGAGAGATTTATTGCCAAGTGACCAATGAAAGGCTTCATAAATAATACCTTAAAACAAGGTAAAAATGTAAAGAATTGGATTTTTTTGCTCTCTATAGATTTGTATCATACACACACAGATGTGTGTGTGTATGTATGTTGGGGGTATTTTGTAATTTTTTTTCCAAAGGAGACTTGTGATTGTCTGCAGGAGTAATGAGATCTGAAAACAGTAAGCCACTGTGATGTAGCGGCCAGCTGGCTAGTGGAATTTACTATGGCCTAATAGCACTTGGGAATAAGCTTTCTCCTGAACAAGCTTTACTTTGTGTATGTGTAAGTCATATCGTTTTGCCTACTGTCAGGTAAAATTTTGGACCCAGCAGTTTTGCTTTGTAGTGCAACTTTATAGTGACTTACATGCTTAAAAGTAAAATAATTATTGGTAGCACTGTTGTTCTTCTGTTTCTTATTGGATGCAGGGTCAATTAAAACCTGAAAACACTTTGGAGAAAAGTTGTTGCAGGTATAATGCTGTCTGTTGGATTAGAACACTTGCTATAATCTCAGATTTCTTAATTTAGGTAATGCTCCAAAGGACTACCTACCTAATTAAGCTTTTTTCCCCCCTTGAGATTAAATAAATTACACTCTTATCATAGAATTTGGAAGTCTACATATAGTATGTTTTTGGTAATCTAATGTTGAGTTCAAGTTCTTCCTGTGACTTGTATCTGTGTAATGTTATGACCAGATGCTTCATATTTAATCTGACATGCCACTAGAGTTACTGATTTGTATGGCTATTTTCTGTCTCTCAGCAATCCAAGCTAGAGCAGGGAAGAGAACACATGGGCTTGGCTCCTAGAAACTAATGGCAACATGAGACTAAACAACCACTTCTGCAGCTTCTTCGAAAGTGTGGGGGTTACCCCCACCTCATTCATTAATGGGATGGTGCAAAGATTGGGCCTTGTGTTCATCTTAACTGTGAAAAATGTTATGGTAAAGCTCTAGGGTAAATATTCTTAGCTTTTGCAGAATTGCTTTGGAGGGGAGAGGGAGGTACCCATCAGTCTCTTGCAAGTATTTCCCAATTTTGCAAAGTGCTGAATTGAGCAGAGTGACTGTGCACTAAATATTTCCTCCTCTTATGAGGCTCATAACTAGAAACCCTTTTGTTTTCCTGTGGCCTTCCTTCTGCAGGTCTGACATGGGAGGAGTGTAAACAACGCTGTCCTCCAAATGTGGTACCAGCCTGTCACAACTCTGAGGACACTGTCACTGTTTCGGGGCCTCTGGTGAGCATGAGACTGACAGAGTGTGTACCGGGATTGTGAGTAGGACCTGCAAAGTTCAAGTTTGAAGAAAGCATGAAGCTTGCTTAGAGTGCAGCTGCTTGAAAAGGGGAGCTGATTGAAGTGGTGGAGTGGACATAATACATTGTATAAACTTACACACTCAAATAGTCTGTGAGAGGAAGTGATATTGGTGCCTCAGTAAGCTAGTAATAAAATGTCTTCTATCCATGGGCATAAAGGATGATAAATTATAAGACTGAGAAGGGCAATAACTTCATGACTGCTGTGGCTTCCCTTAAATGGTAACTGATGAAGGGTATGGAGGGACTACACTGGCATGTACAAATACCTAGTATTTTGTGAGCTTCTCTCTTAGTTCACTTATGTTTTTGTTCTTAGGACTCTGTGAATGAGTTTGTAGCCAAACTGAAGAAAGAGGGTGTGTTTGCAAAGGAGGTGCGCAGTGCTGGCGTCGCCTTTCACTCCCATTACATGGCATCTATTGCCCCAGCACTGTTCAATGCTCTGAAAAAGGTAATATTGCCAAACCATGACTTGCATGGCTTATGCTCTGACCCCTGGGTTGCCTATAGGTCATTTTCAGCTTGAGGGGACTCCTTTTTTCAGAAGGAAGAGAAAATCTCTTGAAGAACGTGTAGACCTCTGTGAGATCTGATGTTTGAAATCACTTGGCCTGGAGCAGGAGGATGTCCTGAGCAATCAACCTGCAAAAAGGAGGAGCTACTTGCTTTTGCTGATCCTGTTGTTCTCTATGACTTGTAACTCTTTCTCCTGTCCTTCTTTCTTGACTGTCTGTAGGTCATTCCACACCCTAAACCTCGCTCAGCACGATGGATCAGTACATCTATCCCTGAATCTCAGTGGCAAGGTGATCTGGCTAGGAATTCCTCTGCAGAGTACCATGTGAACAACCTCGTGAATCCAGTGCTGTTCCATGAAGGTCTGAAGCATGTTCCAGAGAATGCCGTTGTTGTAGAGATTGCTCCACATGCTCTTTTACAGGTATCCTGTTTGATCATCATGCTGTTACAAGGAGTTTGAAGGTCTGATGACCCTCAAACTGGGGAAGACTGCAGCTTTTTTTTCCCCCCCCCTAGTTCTGAGAGTACTTGCTTCCTTCAGTACTTCTGAGCTTTTCCCAGTTTTAATGCTTGGTTTTTTGTTTGTTTCTTCATGATTTTTTAGGAGGTGGTGTATGTTAATATTAAAAATAAAAAAATAAAAAAAATCCCTAACACACTACCACTTCCTTACCCAGAAATTCACATTACTGCTGCTATTTGTTCCTGTGTGCTTCAGATAACTGATAGCCAGCTTTCTGAACTGCATATAATGAGTAAGGAAAGCATTTCATTGTTTGGATCTAATGGAGAGTCTGTACAAAATTTATGGTGGAGTGAGACATGCAAAGAATTAACAGACCTTCTCTATAAAAAAAAATCTTTTACCATCTGTACTCTGAATTTGGGTTGAGGTTTTGTCTTAAGAGGTGGTGGATAACAGTGGTGTTTTCCCCTCTTCTCCTAGACCAAGTAGACTGAAACCACAGAAGCTTACTTTCTTCTTAGACTCCTTTCTCTAATGAGATCAGATCATTATTCTTTTCTCCCCGCCCTATCAAAATTGATTCTCGTGGAATTAGCTCCATAGTAGAGAGTGCAGAACATGAGGTGCATTGGGAAACACTTGCTCCTCAGGATCAGTGGTGTGGTCTTGTCTGTGTCTCTTAAGTCTCAAGGACTGTCTTTTTTATTTGGTCAGTGGCACGCAAGAGGAGAAGTCTTAGGAAGAATAATAATTACTCATGATCAAGATTAATAGTTACACAGTGCTTCTTAGTTTCAGCCCAGTGTATTTTTACTATGTCATGTTAGTCTTATGCTTTGAAAGTGATTTGAAGGGAGAATCAGGAGTACTGTTTTAAAATTGGGCATATATTTTTTCGATAGAGACTTTATGCCTCATGTTGAAATCATTGAACAATTTTGGACTCTAATGCAAGTGACTAAGACTTCATTGTCTGTGTTTGAAAGTATCCTGATTTTCTCATGTAAAGACCATGGGATCAAATTGAAGAGAAGATAAAAATTGGGTCAGGTGTTCAAGGCTGAGTTTTTTGGTCTAATAGCTTATGCTTGAAAGATGCTCTAGGATACTTCAGACCATAAGGTGCTGCTCCTGGCAAGGGAGTGTGTGCAAGTGGGAGGCATGAGACGGTGACTTAGCAGTTTTTCAAGTGCACGTTGTGGTTTTACCTCACAGTCTACTTGGGAGTGTTTTGGCAGAATTACATTAATATTGTGTAGGTTCTGCTTCATTAGATGTGCAACAGCTAGGGTTGCTGGAAGGGTACTCTTCCCTGTTAAAGTGGTGTTTGTGCCAGCAGCTAGCACTGAACTCTTGGCACAGATGCATAAGTGGTTTGGACACTATAGACAAAAATTCAGAGACAAAGTAGTAAGTAATGCCTTCCACCAGTGATTTATGGATTCTGCTTGACCAGGCTATCTTGAAGAGAACTTTGAAACCAACTTGCACCATTCTGCCTTTGATGAAGAAAGATCACCAAAATAATTTGGAGTTCTTCCTAACACAGATTGGCAAGATTCATTTAACTGGGTAAGGAGACATGGGGAGGAGGGTAAGTGGGATAACAGAAGGGAATTCAGGTCTCTTCTCCAATATAAATGTCTTCATATGGAATCAAACACTCCTTCAAGAAACCTTTAAATAAATGGGATGTGCATTTGTGCTTTACATACTTAGCATGCTCACTTGTGAAGTGTTCCTGTGGGTTAGAGACTGCTTGGTCAGGGAAGGTGCCTTCTAAAGAGAAGTCCCATTTTAAAGGCCTAGGAACCTGGCACTAGCTTCTGGAAATAAATTTTGCATCTTATAGACTGTTAATTATAAATTTGGCTGCAGTAAGTGTTCATGGTACATCTGACATGGAGTTTGAGACCAATTACTGCCTGACCTCTTAAGTATTATAACCAATTTTTTTTCCTTACTTTTTCTTCCCGTCCCTTCTCCCATGTCTTGATTATTTTTGTCTTTTTAGGATAAATGTTCTTGGAAATAACTTGTTCCCATCCATGGAATACCCTGTCCCTGTGGGAACACCCCTTATTTCTCCATGCATCAAATGGGACCACAGTCAGGACTGGGATGTTCCAACAGCTGAAGACTTTCCAGCAGGTTCCAAAGGCTCTGCATCTGCTTCAGTCTACAATATTGGTGTGTTGCTCATTTGGGGTCTATTATTTGTTTTTCACTTTCCTGCTTTACCTGTGTGTTTCCTTTTGTAATAGTAAGAATAGAATACTCAAAACAGCATCCTGGAAGCCATCCTCTGAAGCTTAAATGTTTGGTTTGGATTGACAAAAACCTTTATCTGTTTCTGAAATGGGATGAGAGAACATGAACAAACCAGGAACCTCTGTTGCTTTAGACTAAGAGTAATTCTAAGGGCTTCATATTGTCAGGCAGGATAGTTGGGGAAACTAGAGCATCTTGTGGATATTGAGGGGGAAAACCTCTTTGTTAGTGTTTTTATTATTTTTCTTTTTCTCTTTGTTGTTTGACAGATGTGAGTCCTGACTCTCCTGACCACTACTTGATTGGTCACTGCATTGATGGCAGAGTTTTGTACCCTGCAACTGGGTACCTGGTGCTGGCTTGGCGAACACTGGCGCGGTCTCTTGGTGTAGCTATGGACGAAGTGGCTGTTACATTTGAAGATGTCACAATTCATCAGGCAACTATCATTCCCAAAAAGGGTGAGTGAGGAGTGCTGGTATAACTGCACAACTGTGTAGTGAAGATGGAGGGAGAGGAAGGAAAGGAATGCATGGGAAAAGTGAGGAGGAATGCAGGAGAGAGACTAAAGAGGAGTGCAGCATGACTGAGCAAAGGAATGGGTTCACATAGTCAAGCAGTATGCATTATGGTTGTCTTATTACCTGTTGTGAGTAGTAAGTTTAGCGATAGTGAAGGAAAAAGTTCTGCTTGAGAATGGTAGAGATAAATGACCTCCTGTCTTCCTCAATGTTTCTTGCAGGATCAGTACAGCTGGAAGTAAGACTTATGCCTGCTTCCCGCTGCTTTGAGGTATCAGGAAATGGGAATCTGGCTGTCAGTGGTAAGTGAAGGAAATATAAGTGTATATGTACAATCTTAGTAAATCCATTATTTATAAATAATGGTAATGATCATTATTCTTGTTACTGTGCCCTTCAGGGAAGATTTCGCTCCTGGAAGACACTGCTCAGAACAATTTCCGTAACCAGACAGATGGCCTTCGGACTCAAGCAGACAGGAGCTCAAAGCCTGGGCTCTTGAAAGATGACATTTATCAAGAGCTGCATCTGCGTGGATATAATTATGGACCAACTTTCCAGGGTGTTCTAGAATGCAACAGTGAAGGTAAATTTCCTTTCAAAAGAAGCACAGGGTATCATAATGATGACTATTTGATCTTTTAATACCATTTGTATTATAACAGTTCACCTGACTGTGCCTTGTGAGGTAATTATACTTTGTGTGATAGGAGAGAACAACAAAGAGCATTGAGAAAGCTGTTCTTTCCAGTGTAGAACTGTGTGGTGGAATTTACAGGGGAAGCTGGGTACATACACCAAACTTAGCATTAAATAAGCAGTGACATTCTAGCATCTGATGAATGATGAAATAGTGAGGCTTTCTCTTCCTCTTCTGCAGCAACTGCAGGGAAAGTTCTGTGGAATGGGAACTGGGTGACCTTCCTTGACACTCTGCTGCACATGCTGATCTTACCTGAGACTGGCCGCAGTCTGCGCTTACCCACGAGGATTCGCTCGGTCTGTATTGATCCAGTGCTGCATCGTGAGCAGGTGTGCCAATACCAGGACAATATAGAAGGTAATGTCTCTCATGCTTGAACTTCTGCTGGTTGCTTTGACTACTGGGTGAATGTGTGAATTCTGAAGTAGTAGGATGAATTTTGATGGGAGGGTCCTCTTAGTCTCCAAGCTCTTCTGCAACTCTGTAACCTCTCTATGAAAGAGTCCCTCATAGCACTGTTCATCAAATCACCCTGAACAAAATATGTTTTTGTTTCCCAACTTACATTTCTTTCCTGACTTTCAGCTTTGGAAGTTGTTGTGGACCGCTGTCTTGATAGCCTTAAAGCAGGAGGCGTTCAGATCAATGGTCTTCATGCTTCTGTGGCACCACGGCGACAGCAGGAACAGACACCTCCCACCCTGGAAAAATTCTGCTTTGTGCCCTACACTGAGAGTAGCTGTTTGTCTTCAAGTGCCCATCTTCATGCCTATCTGGAGCAATGCAAAGGTAGAGTGGGATTGCTTTCTTGTCATACTAGGAGAGTCTTCTAGCCTGAGAGAAGCTGAATACTCCTTCAGAACATCCAAGATATTAAATATTGGTCTCTGTAGAAGACTTCAGCAAGGGTTCTCTGTATGATTGCTGGAAGCTAAAAGCTAGTTCTGCTTGAGCTCTCTAGAATGTGAGAAAGAGTAAAAACCATGAAGAGGGACATCTTTCCTTCTATAACAGTCAGATGTGGTGTTAGATGGCACAACCCCTTCTGCAAGCAGAGAGACACAAATCATCTTTAAGAAGAAATCCAACCTAGTTGCTTTAGACACTGACAGGAGAGCTTACTTAAGTGAGTTTTTAACCTTGGTTTGTTTTTCCTTGTGAACTGCTACGATAGGCACTTTGACTGCAGGCACATATCCAAACAGGGAAAATGATGTAGTGAGGCACACATCAAAGGAATTGTTTGCCACAAGAATAGAATAGGAGCAGTTCAGTCTGTTGTGAAACTGGTAGCTAAATATATTGTTTTTTGATGGGGAGACATCCACTAAACTAATCACCTTAAGTGCCTTTTCATCAAAGAGAAAAATGTTACTTTTTAAAAAAATTTTTACTCTAGTGATGAATTTTGCTTCATCTTGAGAGAATAATTTTTTTCATTCTGTATTGGTAGAGTGTCTTCATGCTTATCCTTAGATTTGACAATAAATTCTAAAGATTTCCTTTTTTTTTTTTTTTCTCCTTAGTTTTCCCCTGCAGTATCCAAATACTGTCCCCAGAGCATATTTTTTCTAGGCTGTGGTGGGAATATTTTATTTTTTGTAATCCAGTTCCTGATCCTCAGTCAGGATTAACTATTTCCCATCAGTTTATAAAGCAAAAGGGCATTTTAGTATATTTGTATCTTCAGAAACTTAAAATTTTCCACCACAGCTCCCTAAATCAATCAAAAGTTTTCTGTTAGTTGCCCTCTTTAGTCAGTCTTACCACAGGTAATTGTGGGGGTGTAGTTTGTTTGACTACAAAGCCTACTTATTTGGGGCAACTACTGCACAATACATAATTATGTGAATGTAAGAGGCTGCACTGTATCTGTGTGTCTGGGCTAATGATATAGGATGCTGTAATATGATGCTGTAATATGTGGTGCTGATCAGCTGGTGTAGCAAATGGAGGCAAGGAGGAAAAGAATTCTTGGAAAATCTTGCCTCTTTCTTTCATTTCTCCCTTCTATTCCATAGGTCTGATCCAGAAGTTACAGTCTAAGGTGGCAGTGCATGGGGTCAAATTAGTCATCCCTGGAGTAGAAAATGCAGTGGCTGCTACGGGGTCCTCGTCCACACAAAAGGGCCTTCATCATATCCTCGCTGAGATCTGCCGTCTGGAACTGAATGGAAACCTCCATTCTGAGCTGCAACAAGTTGTGATTCGAGAGAAAATGCACTTCCAAAATGACCCTCTTCTCAGTGGATTGCTGGATTCTGCAGAGTTGAGGACTTGCCTGGATGTGGCATTGGAGAACATGATCAGTCATAGGATGAAGATAATAGAGGTTAGTTGGAAGCCTGGGATGGGACTGTAGCTAGTGTTTCTAGGCCTTCCAGTAACCTGATTACATACTGCTGTTGTTCTGGTTATAATTCTGGATATCAGTCATGTTTTGATTTGGTTTCTGCTTTTCCTTCCCCTTCTTTTTCTCACAGGCTAATGCAGGAAGTGGACAACTGTTCTCTCGTGTGAAAAGTATTCTGAATGCTCAGCCCCTGTTGCAGCTGGACTACATTGCCACTGACTGCATCCTGGAAAACCTTTCAGCTGTTGAAACAGAGCTACAAGATGCTGGTGTTGTCTCTAGCCGGTGGGATCCATCTAGCCCTCCCTCTGGAAATCTGACCAATGCTGACCTGGTGGTATACAACTGTTCAACAAGTGTTTTAGTGAATACCACTGAAATACTCTCTAATTTGGCAGCTGCTGTGAAAGAAGGAGGGTTTGTTTTGCTACATACTCTTCTTAAGGGAGAAACCCTTGGAGAAATTGTCAGTTTCCTTACAAGCCCAGATCTGCAGCAAAAACACAGCTTCCTAAGTGAGGTAAGCCTCTTGGAAGGACAAATACTTTCACCATGGATAGTCTGAGTCTGCTGCTTGTAGATGCCCTGATGGTAAATGTGTAGTGGGCATTGCTTGCATGCCTTTCCATTGAGGACTTCTACAGAAATATCTAATGAACACTTATTAAGAAGAGAGGACTTGCAAATTACTACATATTAGGTTGAGAGAGTAAACTGTAGGTTCAATCAGGAAAGCCTTTCATAATGCACTGAAAATTATTAATTATCTTTTGTACATCTGTCCAATCTGTATGAAAACACTGGCCAGGACAATTCCTTTATTGTTAAAATCATGTTGCTGGGTGGGGTACAGCTCTACCACTGTAGAATCCTGAAATGCTTCGGTATCAGACTATCTCTCTTACTTTTGATACTGCTGCTTAGAGTGCGATTTTACAAGCTAGTAATTTCTTCTAATGTTAAGGTCCTCCCAGAAGGAAGGCTTTTCTCTTGTATTTTTCTTTTCTTCCTTTCCTCTTCCCTATGTTATCTGATCCCATAATGAGATACAGTATAATAAGCCCTGAGAAGCTGGAGGAGGGAGAGAAGAGTGTCAGCATTGTATCTTCCAACCAGTATAACATACAGATAAACTAATGCCAAAGCTGGTGCAAGAGGAGGAGAGTGAAAGGCAAGGGTAAGGGTGGAAACTGGGGCATCATCTTCTCTTGACATCTGTTAGACCCAACAGTAATGGAAAAATGCACCTCTACTGAACTTACCTATTTTTCCTGATTTGAGGGGATGCAGCCTCTCAGCTCTCTTCTTTTAGAAAAAGAAGAGAATAGCGCTTCCAAGAGTTTGGGTTTTGTTTATAATTCTGGGGTGGGGTTGTTGTATTTTGAATTTTGCAATTACATGGATTCTAGCCATTCCTGAATACATTTTTTCAAGGGGATTTGAGAAGAAAGGTTAAGTTCTTTGCTGTGAATCTTTCCCGGTGAACAGGAGAACAAAGAGAAGGCACTGAGATGCTACCAATAACAAAAACCAGAAATTTGTCATTAGTATCAGTAGCCTGGTATTAGCAAATCCCTGGGAGAAGATATCTGTCCCTTGAATGTTCCTTCTCTGAAGGAAATTATACAAGCCAGGCAAGAGTGTGCAGGACTTACATAGTTCTCAAAGTTTTCTAGATACAGACACTGTCTTTGGACCTTGATATAAGGGATCACACTGTAAAAACCTTCTGCTGGTTTGTGCCTGGCATAGGAAAAGCAAATGGATGCTTTTCTGAGAGACTGCATTCATCTTTATTTCATTCAGATAGTAATCCTCAAGTGTTTCTGGATATGCCATACATGCATTTACATTCTTTTATTTTCCTGAAATGCCATTTCAGTGTAACTTAGACATATGGGTGCTTCTCCCCATCTCTGTGCAAACAGGGCTTATGTGACATAGGGTCATAGACACATTCAAATACACTGTGGAATTTGGTGGTATGGTTACAGCTCAGGTTTTTGTTTCTTGCACATCTGCTAGTGTGCTAAGACTGGTTGCCTAACTTGGACTTTGAGGTATTTGTACTCCTGCTTTTGGAAGATCCTTTAGGGAAGAAGGAGTAGTCTAGATGTGGATAAAACATTGTTATGTTAATCAAACCTGTATTTGTACTGTGACAATACAGAGCAAGTTTTCAAGAAAAAGCAAGAAATATTGACTTTTGATTTTGCTGTTAATTTTGTTGCTTTGCCTGTTTTGACAGGCACAGTGGGAGGACTTATTCAGCAAAGCTTCATTGAATCTTGTTGCCACAAAGAAGTCATTCTTTGGCTCAGTTATTTTCCTGTGTCGTCGGCAAGCTCCTGTCAAAACACCTGTTTTTCTGCCAGTAGATGAGACGAGCTTTAAGTGGGTTGAATCCTTAAAGGTGAGAATTCTTGTGTCCTAGGTATCTGAATTTCCAAATCATTATACTTTCTGAATGAGATATTTAGTAGTGTTCAAAGAAGAATGTGTGTGTGTATGTTCAGTTACTTTTACTAAAATAGAAGTTCCTAATCTCTGCCAAGGATATGAGGGCTATTTTATTTGCAGTTCCTGGTAAAACAGTTTGGGGTTTGTCCTGTAGGAGATCTTGGCTGACCCATCAGAGAAGCCTGTGTGGTTGACTGCCACCAGTTGTGCGAACTCAGGAATTTTGGGAATGGTGAACTGCCTTCGCCTTGAAGCAGAAGGCCACCGAATCAGGTACGCGAGCATGCCTTTGAGTCACATTTGGGAGATGAGATATTTGTGTTAGCTTCTTCTCAGACCTATAGCAAAATAAACAAAATGACAACTCTTGTCTTCAGGTGTGTGTTCATTTCCAACTTGAGCCCTTCATCTGCTGTCCCACCCACAAGTCTTTCCTCTCTGGAGATGCAGAAGATTGTTCAGAAGGACCTGGTGATGAATGTGTATCGTGATGGAAAGTGGGGCTCCTTCAGGCATCTTACATTGCAGCAAGGTACAGTCTTTGAGAGCTGAGGATCACTTGCAAGGCCTTGAATCTGAATGAACTTTGAATAGAAAATGAGTAGCTATTGTTCCTATGGTTACCTTTTATTATTATTTTTAATTAACAATTTATAATTCTTCTGTTTCAGCTCAAAGTGAACAGTAGAACATTGTGGTGCTAGAAGGGATAGGCTATTTAGGGCATCAGTAGTATTGCAAAGCAAGAAAGGGCTCTCAGGATAGCAAATGGAGAAGGAGGTAGAAATTGCACAAGGAGTTTACTCGTTTTGGAAAGCACGTACCTTTGTTAATATGTCTAAGTTCTTACTGTTCCTTCTTCTGCAGCACAACCTCAGGAGCTGACAGAATATGCCTATGTGAATGTGCTAACTCGTGGAGATCTCTCATCTCTTCGCTGGATTGTCTCCCCACTTCGACACTTCCACACAACTGATCCCAATGTTTTACTCTGCAAAGTCTATTACGCATCTCTCAACTTCCGGGACATTATGCTGGCCACGGGGAAGCTTTCTCCAGATGCTATCCCTGGTGAGTTAAAGTTACACTAAAAGGATATGTATTGTGGTTCTAGAATTAATCTCTTGATTGTTAGTTATGCACTGGCTAGATTGTATGCCAGAAAGCATGCTTTTGAGAAGGAAGTACAACTCTGCTGCAGGGCTGTACACCAAAAGGTTCCCAAGTTCTACTTCCAGTTACAGTTCCATTTTTTTCCAATTAACAAACTATGCTCTGAGAAGTGTTGCTTGCCACATTGCACAGATACCAAGTGTGAGATAAAATATGTTGATAGAGGTTCCAGAGATGGGCATGGTAAATACCAAGGTGAGAATGTCGAAGTTGCCTTTTGCCATGCTGATGGACGCGCTTGAATTTCAGGGAGGAAAAATGCACGATGAAGTAATTGCCTGTTTACGAAATGGAGGTAGTACTAACTTCATAGCGAGTTAAGAATTAATGTAATGTGTATGAAATGGTTTTAAAATATGTATTTAAAAGAGAGGGGATGGAGCATGTTAAAATTTAGTGATTTGAGTAGGGCTGGGTTTCCTTCATGGCTGAACCACTTGGCATAATGAAAGTTGCCTCTGTGCATGGCAGAAGGTTGGAAGTAGATGATCTTTAAGGTCTCTTCCAACACAAGCCATTCTACGATTCTATGACTGACATAAGTGTCTGCCTAAAACATGAATTATCAAAAATTCATATTTTGCGGTGATCATCTTTATAGTTTATATACAATTCTTTTTCTGAGGGACAGAATTGCCTCTGAAACAAGGTGTTTTCATGATATTTCTCAGATGAAAACTGGAAACTAATGCAATGTCATCAAGGATAAGTGCTCATGATTTAATGAGACCAAGTCCTTTTCCACTACTCTTGCAGTGAGCCATTAACTATGACAATTTATGAACTGTGTACAGAAGAGACAAATCTCAGAGGTTTAGACTTTCAGGGTCTGCTGCTGTAGAATAGGAATTTTAGAAGATAATTTTCTTTTTTTGTAAAGGGTGTTAATGTTCTTTCAGGTAACTGGGCTTTGCAGCAGTGCATGCTGGGCATGGAGTTCTCAGGACGGGACACGGCTGGAAGAAGAGTAATGGGATTGCTGCCAGCAAAGGGGCTGGCCACAGTGGTAGACTGTGAAAAAAGGTTTCTATGGGAGGTGCCTGAAAACTGGTAGGTCAGCTTCTGTTTTCTGGTTAAGATTTGCCTTCCTGCCTGAGGCTGACGACAGCTCTGATCAAACCTGAGTGCTGCACAATGGCTAGATTCATCTCTGTCAAATGTTAACAGGGTTAGAGTGTGCCAAGAAACTGTAGAATTTTGCATTAGATTCACTGCAGGAGTTCAGCAGCACTAGTTTTTGTACAGTGGCTTACACAAGGTTCTCATCTTTTTTTGGGCTCTTAGCTTCACGTGTTTCAGGATACTCTGGGATATCGGTGTTTGTTATGTTACTGGTTAGTTAGTGAAATATTTTTGCAGAATAATGAAACCTGTC
Organism: Melospiza melodia melodia; assembly: GCF_035770615.1. Classification (NCBI taxonomy): domain Eukaryota; kingdom Metazoa; phylum Chordata; class Aves; order Passeriformes; family Passerellidae; genus Melospiza; species Melospiza melodia. The sequence continues at coordinate 12,811,787 of NC_086217.1, read as the reverse complement.
TGTGTTTGGCAGCTGTGGTAGTCTGCTGTATGATTGACGCTTTCTTATCTATGTTTTCTATCTATCTTATCTTAACACTTTCTTATCTATCTCAGCAGTGGAACCTTTCTGTTGGAGAAAGGCAGATTTCATCAGGAGAATCTAGTAGTCTTTCCCAAGGTTAAAGATACCTCCTTCCACTTTGCTCTTTAGGACTCTGGAAGAAGCAGCTTCAGTGCCTGTGGTTTATGCCACTGCTTATTATGCTTTGGTGGTTCGAGGTGGTATGAAGAAGGGTGAGAGTGTCCTGATTCACTCTGGCTCAGGAGGTGTGGGCCAAGCAGCCATTGCCATTGCCCTGAGCATGGGCTGCCGTGTCTTTACTACTGTAGGTGAGTACTGAGGGCCCAAAGTCATGGGGAGAGAGAGATTATAGCTAATAGAGGAAGCATGTGTGTGTACACATACAGAAATATATATACCTATTTAGGTATATACTTATTCCCCTCCCAATGTGATCTGCTGTAGCTTTGATCTAGTTTCAGGCTGAGAACTGGTTACATAGTAAATACAGCTACTGACTCTGTGCTTGAAAATTCCACAGCACAGTCAAATTTATCTGTCTCTGTACATTATATAATCAAAAGCCTGGAAGAAGAGCATGGCTTCCTCATTTTACATTTAGTAACATGGATCAAATTGGAGCCTGTCAATTGAAAGGCTCTCATCTGTTTCTGGTCCTTGCTCTATCTCATAAATGAGCAGTAGCAACCAGACAGCCTTTGTTCTAGAGTCTGACATCTTGAGAGACTGAAAGCTTGGAGATGGCTTCTTAGATTTACAGTCCTTGGGGGAAAGATGTGCAGTGGAAAATGGGCTGTTTCATCATAAAAATCAAATTAGTGACATCTTTCAACCTGTCTTCTACTTCCAGGTTCCGCTGAGAAACGTAAGTATCTCCAAGCAAGATTTCCACAGCTAGATGCTAATAGCTTTTCCAGCTCCAGAGATACTGCATTTGAGCAACATATACTTCGAGTTACCAATGGAAAAGGTGAAGTTCAATAAATATTTTTCCTTTTTTTTGTCAGCTAAGCCACATTATCAGTTGTGCATTCTAAAGACAATATGAGTCACTAGAAGACAGGGTTAGGCTCTCAGCAGAGTTAAGTAGGTGCTTCTCATTTCATTGCAGGTGTCAACCTCGTGTTAAATTCCTTGGCAGAAGAGAAGCTGCAAGCCAGTTTGCGTTGTCTTGCTCGACATGGCCGCTTCTTGGAAATAGGCAAATTTGATCTATCTAACAACAGTCAGCTTGGTAAGATGGGGCATTGAAAAGCACCTCTCATTAGGTTTTAGCTCCTGCCCAGCACCGCATGTGCCCTTTTCTGCAGGACAGCTCTCCAGCCTCCTCAAAATTTATACTTATGTCTGGTGTTAGTAGGGCTCAGGTGCACAACTGACATTTGTTAAATTTTGTATCACTTATGATTGCTTGGTGTTCCAGTCTATCCAGACCCCTCTGCAAGGCCTCTTGTCCCTCAAGGCAGTCAACAGCATCTACCAGTTTTGAAGGCACAGGGCAAGATAACCCTGATTTCTCTTCTATGGGAAAAAATTTTTGAATTTTGTAAGGTGATGTGTCAATGAAAAATTACAGCAATGTTCTCCTGTTGTAGAATGATTGCATATAGCGTTGACAGCCTGCTTCCGTATTCTAATTAAATTTCAAAAATCCTATCATATTGGAAAACCTTGCTATGAGGAAGTCTCCTGTGGAGGTAGACATGATGTATGCAGGATTATAGCTCTCCTGGGACTCTAACTCAGCTGTCACTAGACAAAAACTGTTCTTTTTAATATCAGACTGACCATGATATAGCTTGTCCTCTCAACACACAATTTTTTGGAGTTGCATTTCTGTGAAACTGGTCTGCTTGTAAGAGAACAACATAATGTTATGAATTGGAGAATATCTGCAAGAATGAGTTTGGAAAATGTAGAATTCAAGCATCTGACTGCTTTACTCCTGTAACCTGCCCAGAAATGTTTCTGAAGCAGAGGGTAGGCTCCATTTTGAGATGTCAGCAGCATCAGATCATAACTAAGTTGCTTTTTCTAGGAATGTCTCTCTTCCTCAAAAATGTGGCATTTCATGGGATCCTACTAGATTCAATATTTGATGAGGGAAACCAAGAGTGGGAAGTAGTATCAGAGCTGTTGAAGAAAGGCATAAGAGATGGTGTAGTAAAGCCCCTGAGGAGTTCGGTCTTCAACAAAGAAGAGGTAGAAGCTGCCTTCAGATTCATGGCACAAGGAAAACATATTGGCAAAGTTATCATCAAGGTAATGCAATAATGATTTTGATTCTCTGATACGTCTGGCCATCCTCTGGTGACTGTTGGGTATTTTGATCCATTTTGAGTTGAATGTCTACGAGTAGGGCAGCACAGGGTCAGTTTTTACTGCTGACACTGTCACAATTGTAACTGTCAAGTCTGGCACTTATTCGACGAGGTCCATTCCTATTGACTGAAGTAGCATAGCATGAAAAGATAAGAAATGCATTATGTATCTGATTATCTAATTGTAACTACCTTCTTTTTTGCGTGTGTGTGTGTGTTGTTTCTGGTTCTTGGTTGTTTTTTTTTTGTGGGGGAAGGTCCAAGAAGAGGAAAAGGAGTATCCTTTAAGAAAGTCTGAACCAGTTAAAATCTCTGCAATCTCCCGAACCTCCTGTCCACCTACGAAGTCCTACATCATCACAGGGGGCCTGGGAGGATTTGGGCTGGAGTTGGCACAGTGGCTAGTTGAGAGAGGAGCACAGAAAATTATACTGACATCTCGTTCTGGCATACGAACTGGTAAGCAAAAATTGTAAGGGAGCAGGGAATATGACTGCCTTTCAACAGACCTCAGTTTGTAGTTTCTCTCCATTTTAAGGGTCCTGTTGGTGACTAATCATGTCTTGATCTCTTCTCTTTCCTGTATTATCTCATTTCAAGCTGTTGTCTCCTTTATTGTAAAGGAGGAACAATCTTTTCGCTTGACCGTTTATTCCAATTACTACTTTCCCCCTTTTATGCTTCCTATTTCTATCAACCCATTTTCTCTCTTATACAGGGTTTTTTCTGTAGCCTTTCTTTTATCTTTATGCCCTCTGCAAAGTCTGGCTACCTCACTGACTTGTCCACTGGCTGTAGTATGTTAGATCACATGCCACAAGGAAGGGCCTAAAAACTCCTTGTTAAAGATACTTTGTTCCTCATATGTGGATGCTCACTCTTGCTCCTTAGATAGCTCATCTGTAAAGATGAACCTTACTATCTGATAGCATGCATAAACATTTTTACTCAGATTTAAGGCATTAGTTTGATTACAGTGGCAGCATTGAGATTTATCAGTGATAGTCTTCAGTATTTCCTCATACAAATTCACTCATAACTCAAATCCTCTCTGTCTCTACAGGTTTCTTCTTTCTTTTGGCAAGTTCACAATCACACCACTTGTGTGTACAAACCCATTGATAAAATACAAATTTTCAATTTCTGGTTGTGCTACTATAATCTGTTGCTTTGCTCTAATCTAACCAGTTTTCCCTATCTCAGTACCCAAATTTTTGTTAATTTCTCTTCGCAGTTGTTTGTTTTTTTCCTTCCTTCCTCCCACCACCACCCCAGCCCTTAGGTTCTCCCAGTGCTGTTCTCCACTTTATCTATGTAGAATTTCTGAAATTCAAATGATTTCTAGCTGCTGTTGAAATTTTGTACAATTTTTATCTCATAGCTGAATCAGGAATTATTTAGCTATTCAGTCCCTATCTAGTCAGAGAAGCATAAAGGAGCAGCTTAACCAAAGCCTTACATTTGGGATTCTTCATGCAAGGCACTGTCCACCTTTATTTCTTCTAGGTTATCAGGCTAAACGTGTTCAAGAGTGGAAGGCACTGGGAATCAAAGTGCTGGTATCTACCAGTGATATTGGAACACTAGAAGGAACACAGCAATTAATAGAAGAGGCTTTGAAGCTTGGACCAGTTGGTGGCATCTTTAATTTGGCTGTGGTAAGTGACAAAAATGCTCAGGACTTGTAAGAAGCAACATCCATTCATGTGACTTTTTAACTAAAAGCAGTCAGGCTTCGTACAATTTTAGTTAAGTTCTCTGTGTTTCAAAGGACACTATACTTTGGTCCTACCTGGTGACTAAAGGCTTATGGGTCTGTTCCCTTGACCTGAGAAGCAACAGTATTTGGCCAGTGAGTTCAGTTCTGTGATGAGACAAATGTTGTCCTAGCCTCTTGCGGACAAGAAAAATCCCACATAGAGCTTGCCAGAATTTTTGCTGTGTCAGTACAGAAAAAATACTGAAAAAAGCAGACTTGGCAAAAGGCATGTTGTCATATTTTGGGATATTCCAGATATGTCTGTACTGTGAATTTACAAAAATACATTGTGTAGCGATATCCTCTCATATCTCAAGCCATGTGGCATATTTAAACAGAGAAACTACACTTTTTTTTTTTTAATCCCTCTTCCCACCCCCCCCATAGGTCCTTAGAGATGGCATGATTGAAAATCAGACACCAGAATTATTCTGCGAGGTCAACAAGCCAAAGTATTCAGGCACCCTTCATTTGGATTGGTAAGTGTCTGGTAGAAGGGACAAATAAGAACTGTTTTTAAAGTCAAGGAACTGATCAAGCTTAGTTGTTTTAGTCTTGCACTAGCCTTTGACAGTAATACACTAAGCAGGTTTTTCTGATGAGGTTTCTCCTGCTCGGTTCCAAGGGTGACTCGTAAGAAGTGTCCAGACCTGGACTATTTCGTTGTATTCTCCTCTGTAAGCTGTGGAAGAGGAAATGCTGGGCAAAGTAATTACGGCTTTGCCAATTCTACCATGGAGCGTATCTGTGAGCAGCGGCATCATGATGGACTCCCAGGTAAGATGACTTTACTCATTGCACAGTATATACTATCTTGCCAAACATCCAGATGAGGACCAGCTCACCAGAAACCTATGCACTTATCTGGAGTTATAAAGTCTTTTGAAGGCTGTTTTCTGCTCCTAGATGTTATGCTGAGTCATTCATGTGTGAATGAATACTCACCATTTAACAGTACAAAGGAAATGCAGGCCTTAGCATAGCTCATTATTAAGTTCCTTTTTTATTAACTCACTCCTGTTCCTGCCATCTGCTTTAGTTAGCTGCTTAGTGTGTTCTTCTAATTTCTTCTCCAGGCCTGGCAATCCAGTGGGGAGCCATTGGTGATGTGGGTATCTTGATGAAGACAATGGGAAACAAAGACATTGTGGTGGGGGGAACAATTCCCCAACAAATGAGCTCATGCCTGGAGGTGCTCGATGTTTTCCTGAATCAACCTCATCCTGTCATGTCCAGTTTTGTCCTAGCAGAGAAGGTCTCAGCGAAAGCTGAAGGAGGTAGTCAGCGGGATCTTGTAGAAGCTGTTGCTCACATCCTGGGTAAGTGCTGTCACTCAAGTACTACTGGATGGTGCCTACTCTCTCATTACCTTTGGAAAGCAGTGGTGCTGCTGTAGGTCCTCTGCTCAGCATCTCTTCCTGGTCCCCTGTGTTGTAGCAATGTTGCTGTTGTGAGACTGTTGGCTTTTTTTTTTCCCCCTTTACACTGCTCCTTCTCTCAAATAAGGACTGTTTCTTTTATGGGTTTTCCTCCGTTAATGTGTTTACATAGATACGCATATATACTCCAGAGTCTTGGGTTTTATTTAGAGTGAGCTGGTACCTTTCTCCAAATGGAGAATCAACAGGGAACAGTCCCCAAGAGCAAAATTCTGGGACAGCATGTAAGACAGTAAATACATAACTAACTTCCTGAGTACTGTTCCAGCTTTCAAATATTCACCTTGATATGTTCCCATGCCACAAAAAATAGCTTTTCTCTACTTATTGCTTGACTGGTATTTTATTCACTTACCAACTCTGTCATCCCATGTGAACATCTAGTAACCATAGCTTAACTATGCATTACAAGTGCCATGTCCTTCTGTCTGTCTTGAATCTGCTTTATTTTACCATTGTGTCTCTTATTTTTGTGTTGATACTGAATAATTGCTGTCAGCTCTGTCTATTATGTCCCACTTCAGTTATCTCTATTGCAGGCAGAACTGTCTAGTGACCCTTTGTTTTCTACCAAAAAAGGTACTGATAAATAAAAGACAGTCTCCTGAGTATTACTTAAGGAGTTGTATGCAACTCACTGACACTGAGAAATCTGATTTCTCAGGGCAGATGTGGCTTTTAGAAGCAATAGGAAAGGGTCTGGGAAACCACACTGCTACGGGATTACTTTGGAAGAGGAGAGTATGAAAGCAACAAAGGAGGAGCTAGTAATGAAGCCTAATGTGGGAAGGGTAGCAACATGGGGCTATACAAGGTGGAGGAAGGGACAAAGCGCTGAAGATGCAGGTGTTATTATGAGAGGCCTTCTGCAGGTAAGGAGGGAGTGAGAGATTGAACAGTCAGAAAAATAAAGGAGAAAAGGGAAATGAAGCCTAAATGTATCACCTCCTCCTCCAGCGTTGTAGACATCAAGTGTTGCAGCCAACCATCACTGACACTGATAACTTCAATCTTGGTGTAGCTGAGTGTTAGGTCTAGGACTGCAGTTTTCAATTAGAGCCTCCAGTGTGTGGAATCTGTCTAGCTGACTAACTGATCTGTATTTGGTCTAGAGCTGATGTGAAAATATTCACAGCTATTTAGTTGGGAGTGAGGTATCCCCTGTCATAAATCTGTGCACATTAATATGTACTCTAAATACTAGATCCCATATGACAAGGTGGGGGTTATAGAATAGGTGGTTTATGAAAGTACTAGATGATCCTGAAAGGTAAACTGCAGCTCTACAGCTGAAGTTTATTGAGAGATAGAAGAGAGTGGAGAAGGCTGCTAGAGAGACCAAGAGCTGAAAAGAAATTGGCATTATGCTAGTATGCTCTTTTGTTCTCAGGGGTCCGTGATGTGAGCAGTCTGAATGCTGAGAGTTCCTTGGCTGACTTGGGCTTGGATTCCTTGATGGGTGTGGAGGTGCGCCAGACACTGGAGAGAGACTATGACATCGTTATGACCATGAGAGAAATTCGTCTCCTTACAATCAACAAACTGCGTGAACTTTCCTCGAAGTCCAAGACAGCAGAGGGTAAAGTGTCTGAATTAAGGTTGCTACCAGTCACCTGAATCCAAATAATTAAGCTTCCAATCTGTTGCTTTCATCTCTAGTGACATAAACCTCTATCAGATCATGAAATAAGGTTATAATTGAATAGCTTTTAAGTGACAGACATGTCACAGAAGTGTTTTGACCACTAGGACAGGCCCATCATTTCTGGGAGCAGGGTGTACAAGCAAGGCAAGTGTGCAATCTGCTTTCTTGCATGGCTAGCAGCTGCATGCATGAGTACTCTCATGTAGCTATGTGTGGGATGCAATTTGAGACCTTTTACTTGTCTGGGGAATAAACAATGTAATTTCACATTCACAGGAAGCTAAAATCATATGCAGTTGCTGCAGAGCAGTTGACAGTAGAAAGATTTCTGCTTCTATGATCTGATGATGTAGTGAGGCAGCAGGCTAATCTAGGGCAGCCCTAGCCCTGAAGTTTTCCTTTAAGAGTATGGCTACATGACCAAAACTGACCCTGAAGCTAATTGGGTTTGTCTGGTGTGCTTTCCTTCAAAGAGCTGAAGTCATCCCCACTGATGAAGGCAGGCCCAGGCGAACCTCCAAAACTAGATTTGAACAACTTACTGGTGAACCCAGAAGCACCAACAATCACTCGTCTAAATGATGTTCAGAGCATGGAGCGCCCTCTTTTCCTCGTTCACCCCATTGAAGGATCCATTGCAGTTTTCCACACTCTGGCCTCCAGACTTCACATGCCCTGCTATGGGCTCCAGTGCACAAAAGGTATCTCAGTTCTTCAGCATCTTGAATTTGCAAACATAACATTCTGAACTGTAGTTGCTTTTAGAGAGGGCTTTGTTTCTAGACGATTAAACTTGGAGGAACAAGTATCAGGCCTATTAGTCTGCAGAGGGTCATGTCAAACATCCCCGGTATCAAGAAGAATAATGGATGAAATTGAAGAGTTTATGTATACAAAAGTCAAAGCATCCTGTTCAACCTGTCCTTGGAAGGCAGCAATATTACTATTACTTGTCCTAAATGCAAGTTGTTAACAATAATTTAGTAATTTACCTGCAAAATAACCTGAATGTTTCCAACAGGATTGTTTCTGAGTGCATGAAAACATAATTTGTCTCTGCCAGTGTCTTTTCACGAGTCTTTCTAACTCACTTCCATGTTCCAGCCGCTCCTTTGGACAGCATCCAAAGCCTGGCAGCCTATTACATTGGTTGCATGAAGCAGATACAGCCTGAAGGACCTTACCGCATTGCTGGATACTCTTTTGGTGCCTGTGTAGCCTTTGAAATGTGTTCCCAGCTGCAAGCACAACAAAATGCTTCCCATGCACTCAACAGTTTATTCCTTTTTGATGGGTCTCATTCCTTTGTGGCAGCATATACCCAGGTAAGGGCACAAAGAGACTCTTCTTTCTGGGGACCCCATCCTCTCTCATCAAGGCTCATTTTTCTCAAAGCTTGCTATTCTGGATATGAGTAATCTGAAAAGCTGACAGACTTTCACAAAGATTATGAAGAAAGCTTTAGACAGTGGATGCTTAGAGATGGCTGAAGGGTAGAAGCACATGAGAGGTGGTCTTCATTAAATGGAAAGAGTTCAAGCAAAAATGTTGCTCTTGCTATGATAAATCATAATATTAGTATGTCTTCTGGAAGATCCTGGTGCAAGTCAAGGTCCTCTTGTAGTGGTGTGAGGAAACCTTGCTTAAGGGTTCCCATTTTCATTTCATATTCAATTACTTTAGAGAATACTAGGCTCTTAGCAATTGCCACCTGTGGATTTGCTTTCTAATCTGTCTTGAAGGGATTTTCCCCCTTCCTTTTTTTTCCCAGTTCACACCTTTGGTTCTGTTACTGTTTTTATCTGACTTTTAATATTGGGCACATTCCTCTCACGTTCACATTGTATTCTTCTCTCTTCCAGAGCTACAGAGCCAAACTGACCCAAGGAAATGAGGCTGAACTGGAGACCGAAGCATTGTGTGTCTTTGTTCAGCAATTTACGGGCACTGAACATAATAAGGTACTGTTTCTTATCTTCGAAATCCATGTGTCTTGATATTGCACAAGAGAGTGTATGTTTTTTTTTTGTTTAATTGAGATGAATTCTCAGCTGTTGAGACTAATGTGAAAAAAATTTTAATATTTCCAGCTGCTGGAGGTTCTTCTGCCCCTGAAAGATCTGCAGGCTCGTGTGAATGCTGCTGTAGACCTAATAACTGAGATTCATACAAACATCAATCGTGAAGCACTCAGCTTTGCTGCTACTTCATTTTACCATAAGCTGAAGGCTGCTGACAAGTATATACCAGACTCCAAGTATCATGGGAATGTGACACTGATGCGGGCAAAGTCTCGCAATGAATATGAGGAAGGTCTGGGTAGAGACTATAAACTCTCAGAGGTCAGTCATAGCCCCATTGATGACTGTTGAATTTCTTCTGGTATTTGGGGAAGCCAAAGGAAAGCATGGGAAATCACCCTTACTGAGAAAAAAAGGACAAAACCAACCTTAAAGACATTATTGTTCTGCAGCTGCTGTGCTCTAACAAGAATAAGAAGTCTCCAAAAGCAAATAAGTTTATTGGTTTCAGGCATTTTCTGTGGGTAGTGAAGGCCAGAAAGTCTTTCCAGTATATAGGAAATGTTTTCTGTAGCTGATTCTTGCGGCTCTCTAGAATGACTTTGGATAATAATGATGTTAAAAGAGAGCAATCTCTTTTCACTGTAGACCCTGAAGCTAATTCACGGAATGAGGGCAGCCTTCTAAAGAGCAAGTGTCAGTCTTATGAGAATAAAGGCAGCTTTTTCTGAGTTACCTCTTCTTCACTTAGAAGGTAGTAGTTAAAGTGGGTTTCTTGTGGTCTAAAAAAAGTTGGGGTTTGGCCCATAGTCCAGATAAGGTTCTTCAGCTCCTGCTCACACACAAGGCTTAAATTGGTGCAAATACCAGGGAAAAGGAAGTGATTGTCAGAATTCCCTTCCTGCTTCTGGCATCTCCTATCCTTTCAGATACCCAGCTTAGTCATTATTGATTCCAGGCTAACTTATACATTATTAAAGTTACATAATGACCTTCAAGGAAAATTTCTGGTGGTGGGAGAAGGCGTGGAGGGGGGGGGGGGGATGTGTGTGTGTGTGTTTTCTTTGCTTAAGGGCTTGGAAGTAGCTATTTTATCATTCATTCTTTGATACTGTTGGTAAATTATTCTTTTGGTACTAGGTTGGTTAACTTCCTGCCCAGCTTATATTTGAGTGGATCACCTGTCAGGTTGTCAGACTATTGTGCTTTAAAACACCAGTTCCAAACAGTGCACCACAGCTGATCTGTGAAAATGTGTCAGAGTAAAACTGGTGCCATTTTTAGCTGAGTTCGATAGAGACAGTGGTCTGAATTATGAGTAACTTGGAAGACTAACAAACCCAAAGTGGCTAGGTGACCAGCTGGTTGTAAATTGTGAATGAAAAGTTTTTCTTTTTCATACTTACGCAGGTATGCGATGGGAAGGTGTCTGTCCACGTTGTTGAAGGAGATCACCGCACCTTGCTGGAGGGAGACGGTGTTGAATCAATTATTGGGATCATCCACAGCTCACTGGCAGAGCCACGTGTCAGTGTCAGAGAGGGTTAACTTCTACTTCCTCACTATCAATGATGAAGAAAATGCCAACAACATTCCTAGTTATGACAGGCCCCAAGGAACTCTTCCTGTTCAACATCTCATCTGCTCTGCTGCCAGAGCTGAGAAGTCCAGCTGGACTCAATTGGTCTTTTTTGTTTCTTTCTTGCTTATCTTTTCCTTTTCCCACATTTATGGGTTCTGTCTCCTTCCTTTTCTATGGCTGTTTTTCCCCCTAGTCTCCCTGTCCATGTTAACTGCAGTGCTGTGACTCTGTCACTGTGCACTGCAGTGAGGGTTCCCCACAGATGGTTGCTTCCTACACCCTTGGCAGTATAAAAAAAAAAACAAACAAATTTAGGAGTAGATTTCTTGTGCTTTATGTTGTTTTTGTCTTAACAGTATTCCAAAGGGTATGTGATAGCACTTGTTGACCAAGCCTAGTGAACAGGGAGAGAAGAGGAACTGCAGCTGATTTTGGAGATACTTTTTATCTGTGAAGAATCTGTCTGCAGTTTAAGTCAGAAAGAGAATTCCATTGAGGGTTTTGTAACTATATTTTTTAATTTGCTATATTCTAAGTATTTATTGTGTCAAACCAGAGACTTCTTACTTGGTTTTAATTTATTGTGGGTTATAGGAGCAAAGAAACATCCTTTTTTGGAGGGAAAGGTTTATTCTACAAGGGAAAGTTGCCCATCTTTGAAATAATCTAATTTCTTGTTGGTTTTGTTGGGTTATTTTTCTTTCTCCCACTGCCCTGACCTTTTCAGAAAGCATTAGGTAGAAGGAAGGATTCTTGCCATCATATACTCTTCAGGGGAGAGAGGGGCCTGGTGGATAGGGTGGATAGGTTTGACAGATGCTGCTGTATTGAACAGCCATAACTTGGGCATGATAAAAACAGGCAAAGCTGTCCCTAGGCAGGTACTTTGTTTATATTTGTGCAAGGTTCTGTGGCCTGCTCTATCAGAACCTTAGTAAAGCATTAAGATTATTGCTTTACCTTATTCCCTTTCACCTCCAGTCTTGCCACCCAATGAAAAATTTGGAATGGGGAGAGCGAGGAATAGAATTCCTTAACAATAATTGAACAAATCCTCCCATCCCTGCTCTCCCATAATCAAAGCTCAGGCAACCATACAGGTATCTGCCCAAGGCCCGTAAATATTTTATTTAGCACAGGGCTTGCTTAAGCCTTGTGTTCATTTTCCTTTTGGTAATGAGACTGGAAATCCCACATAAGTTAGCTAAGTAATCAGTTTGATGGTCTGATTTTAAAATACAGTAGTACCTTTTTAAAGGAAATGTGCATAAAATTGAATTGAAAAATTTCTTGCCTTTGCTATGCTGGATCTGTCCTTTCCGAAATCAGTAAATCCTTGTTACACTTATGATACAGAGGAGACCTGGGTAGCAACAAAGCACCAGCTAGGAGGAGCTATTGTTCTTCTCCAAACTGCTGTAAAACCCCTCTTCTCTTCATTCCCCAGTAAAGTATTCTGGTGGTACAGGAGCATTCCAGTGACAGGAACAGATGGCTCTTCACTGCAGGTTCTGACCTAGTGTCTTTTGCTTATACCACCCTCTGTTGATAGTGGCTGGGTTAACTGATTTTAGTTTTATAAAGTATTTCTTTTGTGAAATTGAAATAAAACAACATAATGTCAGCTTAAACCACTTTGAAATGTCTTGTTCTTTTTTCTTTTTCTTTTAATTATTACTTTTTGGTCTGAAGAGTGTCTTTTTGGCTTTTCTAGAATTAAACAGAATTCATCACTGGTTGGATTTTGAATTCTTTTCTACCATTTCTTAATCCCCTGTTTCATCTGGAGTCTCTCACTTCTTGGTATAAAGCAAAAAAACTGCTGCTAACATATCTGATTTGTAGTCTGTAGAAATAATAATAGTAATAATGATAAAAATCATAACAATGAAGGCTTAGTATTCTGAAGCATGGCTTGTTGTTGCCATGATTTTGGTACCTTAGATACAACCAGTTTACAGCCATAATATTCAAGTGGGAACTTTTAGATGGGCTTCTATTTGCAGTATTGGACAAGCCATTAATACTCCTGCTTCAGTTTCCCTGTCTATAAAATGGGACCATAGCATCTGCCTCAGGGCCTCTCTGAGGGTCAGACACGCAATGGCTATAAATGCTCTGAAGTTTTTGGTATGATGTCCAAGTGTTAGACAGTAACAGAAGGAGGAAAGTGTCTGCTGTGTGAGGCATACTGCATACTAATACTGGAGTGGCTGTGTAAGCTGTGTGCATATACCATGGGACTTCATGATATCTACTGCCCACTGTCCCTGCACCTGCTGGCATTGGGTACTACATAAAACAAAACCAGTGAGGACTAGTTGGTTTGGTTTAACTTCTGGCAGTTGTAGTGAGCCTGAAAAAAAGGGGAAAGAATCCTACTTTTGTGTTGGTTATATTTAAAACTGGAAGGAATAAGAAAGGATTAAATGGAAAGCAAACGGGTAAAATAGTGCTGTGCTAATGTGTGTAAGATCTGAATGGACTGTGTGGAAGGAGCAAGGACTACTGCCGTCCCATCTGTTGAAGCAGGAGTTTGATAAGCTCCCTGTATAAACAAATCTGTATGGTTTCATCTAAGCAGAGCTTGAAAATACTGTTTTAGTCATAGAAGTTGCTGAAGAATAACTTATAGCTCATATACTGTTAATGTTCTTGTGGTTGTTATTTGAAAAGCAGAAGATTGTTATGTTTAGGGCTTTTTTCCCCATAATTATCTGATTATGAGCTACTGCCATGTAAACCATTATTATAACTGGCTGCTGGACACAGTGTGCCAAAAATAAAAACCTTATTAGTGCTGGTATTGCTCGTTTCTCAGTAGCCCATCAGATTAGACACGTAGAATAATATCAGATGGCAAAATCCAATATTGCAGTTTCTTGTTTTGAGAAGACAAGGACAGAAGTGAAGTCCCTCATACCTACCCTTTCTGTGAAACTGAAGTGGGGATTCTTGTCAGCTGATGCATTCCATCCTTTTCAGATAGCTTCTCACACGCTAAAACCATGCTGATCTCAGTCTCAAGACTGAAGAGCATTTCTCTGACTGGGGAACTGTTTAGGGTCACAAATGCATATTGCCATTTTGAAATGATGGACCATGTACCTTAAATCTGCAATAGAAAGAGTTCAGGAATGTATGGCACACAGCATATATTGTCACCAGTATTAAAGCTATTATTTTCCTTTTCTAGTCTACCACTTTAGAAGGCAAAGAAATACAGCTCTCTTGCTGAAGATAGCAGTAAAAATAATGCTAGAAGGGCCACCGTTTAATAGAACTAGTTACATAAATTAGCACTACTGAAGCGATACGTGGAATAAATAGACTCCACAACCAGAGATAGTTATGAAGTGGGTATGTATGTCGGTGCCCGGCACAAGCGAGATAGCTCTCGTGAAAAACTTGTGCCCCGAGCTTCAGTCTGACCCACCTCTTTATTCACAAGGGTGTTCCATATGCAATAGTTTGCACAATTTTTTCATGCACATTCAACCCCTGGCCCCGCCTGTCCTCGCCTCGTATGCTAAATAGTTCCACGCCCTTCTGGGCATGCGTGGTTGGCTGTGGTGGTCGCACGGGGGCCTTTTGGTGGTCTCTGAGGCTGAAGGTTGTGGTCTTCCTCCTGGCTGAACTTTTGAACTTTTCCCTTTGCGCATGCGCCCTTGGTCTCTTGGTGCTTATCTGAGTGTGTCTGTGGCTTTGATTAGCTTGGAGCCAGAGGAGCTCCTTTATCTGGGTTCCCTTGGTCTCCTCTGGTATTGTTCTTTATGCAAGAAGCTTCAGAAATTTGCATTTCCTATGCCCTTTGCACCATGGCAGGGGTTTCTTAAGTAGAAGGGTTAAAATTCAACACATAGTTCTACAGGCAAAACTTTAAATGCTTAATTCATATTGCTAATTCAAGTGCATTCAAAAAATCTCTATTTCACTACCAGAAAGTGAAGTTCTCTGATGCTGAGAATGGAGGTCAAGTAAAACCCAAAAGACTTAAGGTAGAATAGGAAGCAGGTGTTTGTTTCTTTTGCACTTCAAGAAGTTACAAGACATCATGCCTGTAAATCAGGTCAAAAGAAAGAAAAAATACCCCTGGAGCAGTTTCATCACAGGAAAGGATAGTGCTAATAGCAGGGGTGCAGAGGCTGTATATTTAAAATAGCAATCTTGTTCTTTAGGCTGCAGAGAGGCAGACTTAACAGGCTTACTGAGCAATGGGAGTATACATGTAACTGTGTAGACTATGGTGCTTTGTTACGATTTTGTTGGAGTTTTTCTCTCCTGAAGAAAAGAAGTCCTGTAACTCAAGTTACATTGCTGTTTTGACTGGAGTAGAGATAGAGCATTTTTTATATGCTGGAAGGTATTGGCTGAGAGAAGCAGAACTCCTCCACTGTACTCATACTGGTGATGATCAATAGCTTTATAAAATGATGCAAAATGAACGATATTGCCATGGATGCTGTTACATTTGGTTCAGTCATGTGGACCATTTTCACCTCTCTGCCCCTACCATCCAACACCAAGGACAGGACAGGCCTCGCACTTTGTCCGAGCTCTTGCAATGCTCAGTCACGGCGCTTCCCGTCGGCACCGGCTGCGGCGGAGGCCCAAGCGCTCAAAGACGCCGGGCTTAGGCTGGGGGACAAAGGACGGGAGTTGCTGCCGCGCTGCGCGTGGCGCGTACCGGCCGAGCGCCGGGGCTCCGTGCGCCGCCGCGGCACGTGAGGGGAGACCGCCCGCGCACGGCGCCCCTCAGCTGCCCCGCTGCGGCTCCTCAGCCCCCTTTTTGCGGCTCCTCAGCCGCCCTTTTGCGGCTCCTCAGCCGCCCCGGGCAGCGCGGCGGGGCCCGCGACCGCTGCGCCTCTCCCGCGCGCGGCCCCTGCTGGCAGCGCCGCTGTTTCTGGAGGGGACGGCGCGCGGCTGCACCGCTGAGCCGGCCGGAGCGAGATGGCGGTGGCACCGTCCGGCTGCGCCGGTGCCCGGCCCGGGCGCAGCGGTCGCGGCAGCCTGCGGGCCTCAGGCCGCGAGCCCCGGGGCGGCGGCGCGGGCCGCCAGCGGCCGCAGCGCTGCACGGGCGAGCAAGCGGGAGATGCCGAAGCTGCGCGGGGAAGCCTTCTGGAGGGAGACGTTGCGGAGCGCCCACTACGTGGTGGCGCCCATGGTGGACCAGAGCGAGCTGGCCTGGAGGCTGCTGAGCCGCCGCCACGGCGCCCAGCTCTGCTACACACCGATGCTGCACGCCCAGGTCTTCCTCAGGGACGCCAACTACCGCCGCGAGAACCTCTACGACGAGGCCTGTCCCGAGGACCGCCCGCTCATCGTGCAGGTGAGCGCGGCCCCTGCCCCGGCTTCCCCTGTCAGCCCTAGCACCGGGAGCGGCGGCGGCTGCCGAGAGCAGCTTCCCTGGGCTCACCTTGCGGTGCTGTTCTCGGGTAACTTTGAGGACGCGAGTCAGCGTTGCCAAGCGCACGTATGCCTTCCACCCGCTCGTGCTAACAAATCCAGGCCTTTCCCAAATGTGCATGAGTTGAAGGTAGTCAGCCTCATCCACATTTTAACGTGATTCTATAGAATGACAGAAATCTCATTTTCTTCATCTAAATACCGCTGACAGTTCATGAAGATGTGTGTTTTTCTGTTTATCCCACGTTTAGCAGAGGATTTGCTGTCCTAACCCAGGGGCCTGGAGCACTCAACTTCTCAGAGGGTTTCAGTCCCCTGCAACTCATCTTTAGAAACAGATTGCAGTTGGTCTTGTAGAGTCTGGGTGTGTCCTGGACCTGGTGCCACTCGAGGATCACAGCTTTTTTGAGTATTAATCTGAAACCCTGAGCTCAGTGTTTAGCTATAGAGAAAGGATGCAAGGAAGATAGGACAGCCTTTCAAGCGTATGTTGCTTCTGCTTCTGGTCTACTGTGTGATGTTAAGGTATTTCACTCTAACCCAAAGAGGGAAAGTGGCTTGTGGAGCTGGAGAATAATGCAGGCAAAGACGGCTGTCATGAGCAGAGGAATGACTGATTTCTACACATGGAGCAGTTAAATGGATGAGGACTCTTTACCCTGGAAAAGAAGTGTCTCCCTTGACAGAGGGGAGGAGTAAGAGGAGCCTGTGGAAGTATTACTGGCTTGAGGATGATGAATGGGAAACAAGTAAGCATAGTGGTAGTTGTAAACTATGAAATTCATTGCTGTGGGATGTACTGGATTCTGGAACATTACATGAGTTTAGAAAGCAAATGAAGGAAAACACTTGAGGGTCTTTAGGTGCAACAAACACACCTTCTGTTTCCAAAGTCCATAAAGAAACTTTTTCAGCTTCTGCTGTTCCCTAGACATTTTGGTGTTGACCTTTGATCTGTCTCAGTACAGCTGTCACAGAATCTTGGAATATTCTGGGTTGGATGGGACCCACGAGTCCACAGCCCACAAGTCCAACTCTTAAGTGAATTGTCTGTACAGGGATAGAACTCACAGCCTTAGTGTTATTAGCTATACCATGCTGCAACCAAATGAGCTAATCTCAGCATCTCATACATTCTTCTTCTGTGGGAGGTAGTTTCTTTTGACACAGAAAAATAAAAGTGGCGAAAACTCAAGTGATCTTAGAAAGCTGTAAGTCACAGATCTTCAGCTCAGTAAGCTGTGTGTCCTGGGTGACACTACCAGAACAGGATCAGTTTCTGTGAGCTTGCTGTGTTACCCTTCTTCCCACTAACCACTATTGGATATAAAGTGTGGAACTAACTGATCTTTGGATTGATCTTGTGCAGCAGTCCTTAAAGATTTGGTCACACAGACTTGGAATTAGAATAGACAGAGGTACATCTGAGCTCAGCCTGCTCTGAAGGCTTTGTTTACTGTGATAACATTCTCCTTATATGACATGGTTGGAGGCTTTCCATAGTTTCAGTTGTCTCAGAGAAAGCAAAATATTTTTTTTATTTTAGTAGGTGTCAGTCATAATTTAATGTAGTGCTATAGGGTTTAAGTAGCACCTTCTGCTGAGAAGTGTTTAAATTTTGTTTCAGGTTTATTAAAGACACGATGGAATTGCTTTTTGTGAAAAATGAAGTTTAGAAAATCTGTTTAAAACCATAAATGAGAAGAAGAGTTTGTCTCTGTCCTCTTCAACAAATAAGCTTCAAATTAACTAATTTTATTAATTTGCTTTTTGCACAGTTTAAAATGTAATATTAATTACATTCAGTTAAGACTGAGCATTTGACTATAGCCCATATGTCTGTTTCACATTCCATGGGAATTCATTTTAGACGCAGTTTTGCTTATTGGTATCTACAAAGTTTGAGCTGTCTCAAGACCCAGAGACATTATGGGTAACTGTTTTCTTAAGCGCTGCCTTTCTGTACTAAAATGCTATAGCTGTTTGTTCTGCAAAGGATTTTAAAAGTTGTTTCCACTTATTCTTGGGTACAACACGTAAAATATTCATCTGATATTTCTTTGCCTCTTGAATGCTCATCTTTCTCATTTTGTCATTTGAAGGTTGAGAGTGTTTAGCTGGTAATTGTCACAGATTTTGTTTTGAGGTTTTTTTTAATAGAATCATTGAATATCCTCAGTTGTAAGGGATTCACAAAGTCCAACTTCTGCACAGAGCAGCCACCAGAATCCCACCAGTGTTGTCCAGATGCTCCTTGAGCTCTGGCAGGTTTAGGGCCATGGCCACTGCCCTTGAGAGCCTGTTTCAGTATCTGACGATCCTCTGGGGAAGAACCTTTCCCTGACATCCAGCCAGAGCCTCTCCTGACACAGCCCCAGACATTCCCTCAGCACCCTGTCACTGGTCACAGAGAGCAGAGAGCAGAGCTGTCCCTCTGCTGCCCTTGTGAGGAAGTTATGGACTTCTACGGAGTCTCCCCTCTGTCTCCTCTTCTCTAGGCTGTACAAGACAAGTGACCTCAGCCATTCCTTGTATGGCCCCCATCTCTGTAAGCTCCTTTGAACACTCCCTAATAGCTTTGGATCTTTCTTATATTGTGGTGTCCCAAACTGTCCCCAGGACTTGATGTGAAGCAGCCCCAGAGCAGAGCAGGACAATCCCTTCCGTGGCCCAGCTCCCCAAGATGCTCCCAGATGCCCCCCAAGGACATAGCTGGCCTTCCTGGCTGCCAGGGCACTGCTGGCTCATATTCAGCTTGCCATCAGCCAGGACCCCCAGGTCCCTTTCTGCAGCCCTGTTCTCCAGCCTTTTGTTCCCCTGTCTGTCCATACATGCAGAGTCACCCTGTCCCAGGTTCAGAATAGGCTGCTTGTCTTTATTGAACTTCATATGGTCTGTGATTGCCCAGCCCTCTTATTGTCACAGTCCTTCTGCAGCGCCTGTGTGCCTTCCAGGGCGTGGACAGCTCTTCCCAATTTAGTATCCTCAGCAAGATAACAAATGTCAGCAAGGTTACAAGCCATTTATGAAGCTGTTAAAGAGCTCTGGCCCTGTCTAAGATGGAGCCCTGCGGAACCCTAATCATGACAGGTCACCAGCCTGATGTCATCCCAGTCACTGTAACCCTTTGCACTTGACTCATGAGCCAGTTGTTTGCCCATCACACAATGTGTTTGTCCAGCTGTGGGCTGGACATTTTGTCCAGAACCATCCTGTGAGAAACAGTATCTAATGCTTTACTGAGGTCCAACAAGATTACGTCACGTGGCTTCCATTGATCATTTTGAGAAATAGTGTTTGGTGTTATTAACTCTGCATATTTGCCTGTTTTCTGTAGCAGGTAGTTGCTTCATAACTACATCATAACTTTGTGTCAGTACTTGAGGAAAGCTATTGCCTGATTATTCCACTTCTCTTTGGTTTTCACAGTTCTGTGCCAATGATCCTGAAGTGTTTGTCCAAGCAGCACTGTTGGCTCAGGATTACTGTGATGCCATAGACCTAAATTTGGGTTGCCCCCAAATGATTGCAAAGAGAGGTATGTGCAAATCTGAACCTTGGATAAGCAGAGAAATGGCAAGTGGCATTTCAAATGGGAATGTTGGCAGTAGAATATCAAGAGGGCCAAGTCATGCCTTGGGGAGGCGACAGTACTGCTGAAGACAGACTTAGTTACACCCAATGTAGCAGGTAATGCTTTTTGTAGTACCTAAAGCAAAAATTAGATATAATTAATTCTGATTTCTCTTAAGTGGCAGCTCCTGTGTCTAGAATATCCTTCAGAAACATTATTTTTAGTAAGAGCTTGATTTTCTTTCTGATTTTTGCTCAAACAGCCTATTTTTGAAAAACTGCACTTAAAATTAGATCATTCAGACCCTTAGGATCTCCTATTTCCCTGACACTTGCAGAGTTTTTTCACATTAGTGTAGAAGAGGATGACACCTACTGAATCCCTTAGATACTGCATGTTTGAAGACCAGAGGCAGTGTTTGAAAATTTTGGATCAGTTAAGATATTGAGAAAATATTTGTTCAGTAACTGCCCATTCTTCTTCTAAAATACCTTTCAAAGACTTATAGAAATGATTAATGGTACAAATAGATTGTTCAGTCTGATCATCTGTTACCTAATAGGATTTATTAAACATCTGGTATAAACCCTTAGAAGTTGGACTTTGAGCTGCAAGTGTCAACACATCAGCCTTGGGGTGTACCAGTGAAAGTAGGGTGTGGGTATTCCTTGTTTATCCTGTAAATTTAGGATGGCAGGGAGAACAGAATGATCCCACTCTTCCAGTTGGGGCAGGACAGAGCAATTGTGTTTCTGCCAGCAAGGTATATGAGTGTCTGGATCTTTGTGAGAGTTTATGAAAACTGTGCTTCTGGATTTTACTCTTCTGCGCAAGTCTGTCATGTGCTATTTTATCATAGGTCACTATGGAGCATTCCTGCAAGAGGAGTGGGATCTTCTTCAGAGAATGAGTAAGTATTTAGAGAAGGAATAGGATAAAGTAATTATTGAGAGGAGGTTTGGGGATTTTGGGGGACTGGAGATGCATCATATTTCTTTAGGCAGAGTTGTGTTTGGGTTTTGAAGAGGTAGTTGTATTCTTTTTTTTTTTTCTTTTATTTTTTTTTATTTCATATGGTATTCCAGTGGTACCCTCAAGATACTTGGTGGTATCCCACGGCAAACTCACATCTGCTAAAAAACTTTTGTACCTGAAACAGACTTCAGGTGAAAGTGAGTCATTTAAGTCCCAGTCTCATATGATAGCTTAGTGGCTCTCCAGCTCTAGAAACAGTAGAAGTCCCAGTGCCTTACTTTTTCACATTGAAGTTCTCAGGTGCCAAGGGTCATGTTTCTGCTTGAAGCCACAGTTTCCCTTTTCTGATCAACTCCATGTACTCTTTCTGTCCAGAATATAGCAAATTATGCCTTTCTTCTCCTAATTCATGTAGGTAATTTTCAGGCTATCAGTAGCTGTTGTGATCAGTATCATATTTTTTTAAGAAATACATTTGTAACTGATATAAAAAGCAAAGTTTTGGTGATTTTGTAGAACTGAGAATGTGCCTTCATCCCACTTCAAAGCAAATGTTGGAACCATGAAGTTAGACAGTCCTATTTCTGTTTGCATTCCCAGTGGTCTGGGGAATCTTGAGTGATGTTTGGTACAAAGACACTGCTGGGAACCTGGAAGATAAGACAGTGCATCCTTGCCCAGCATGTAGTGTGGCTGTTGAGAAATATGCAAATCAGAATGGCCTCAAGGTGTGAAGAGAACCCAGGTCACCTAGTTGGGTGAACCTGGGCTGTCTAGTAAGAGAGGTATCTTAGGCTGTCCTCTTCCTCCTTCTTTTCCCAGATGCCTTTAAATGGTGGAGCACTCTTTTCTGCTTGCATCTGTAAACACCTTGCTTGCTCCTTTGAAAGGGTGATGGGAAGTACCTATCATTAGAGCTCATAGGATTTAGATTAGAAGACAGCAGGTGACTTCCTACATTGTATATCCAAGCTCTGTAAGAGAAGAGAATTTCAGACACAGCATTACTCACTGTTTTCCAGTTGGTTCTCTTTGTTAGCTCTCTTTTTGGTATTTTTGTGATTCCATGTACTGTGTAAGGACTGGGAGTTTACCATGTTCTAGATTTCACCCTGACTCTATAACCTACATTTACTACTTGATTGCATCTGCAGCCTACCTCACTTGATAAGCCTCTGCTTGCCATGGATAAGACTCTACTTATAATGATTTTTTTTGGTGATAATTTGCAAAGAAGTGAAGTACCTTTTTGTGGGAAAGGTAGACAAGCAAGTGTTAATGTTGGAGGAGTACAAGCTATGAGGACTGCATAGCAGTAACTTCTTAGGCTTTTTACATACCATACCCAGTATCAGATCTTGAGGAGAGCAGACACTTTTCATAGCTTTGTGCAGCCCACTTACCCGTGTTTTCAATCTTTCTCAGTTTTACTGGCTAACGAGAAGCTCTCTGTTCCCATCACATGCAAAATCCGCGTTTTCCCAGAGATTGACAAGACAGTGAAGTATGCACAGATGCTGGAGAAAGCTGGCTGCCAGGTAAGAAGGCAGCTGCTCCGTCTCCTCCTGCACTGGACACGTATCTTTTTGTAAAGTATCTGATGACCAGTTCTTGGTATACTGTGGATATGAATAGGCTGCATTATTTTACAGACAGAGCAAACAGAATGCAGACAGATTCTCTGTGTTTGCAGCCCTAGGCTACAGGTCAGTGGTGTGGTACAAAAGACACAATGATTTCAGTCTTTTGTAATCACTGCACTGGGCAGCATCCTTCACTGTGGTTGAGCATCTCAATATTCACATAGTGCTGCAGGAGGCAAGTGTGAATGCATAAAATCCACGGTACTGTAGAAGAAAAAGGGTATCAAAAGGTATCACTAGAAGAAGTAGGCAGCCTTCTAGGATTTAACTCCAATTAAATTGGAAGAGATGGTCTGCAGTTAGAAACAGTACTGACAGTATTTGGACTTTCTGCTGAGGAGAAAGGTAGATCAATATATCACAAATTCCAAAGTGAATCACAAATTGAATCCAGTAGGAAAGGAAACATGTAGGTTCTCCCATGATAGAATCTTTTCATGCCATGGAATAGCAAGATGAAAGGAGCCTAAGACCATGCCACGGTAGGTGAGCTGCTGATACTTTTTGGTGTTGCTAAACTCCCTGCACTCTTGAAATAGCAGCAGGAACTCAGTGGCATCCCTGAAGTGTAGGGAGCCAAAGGAAATTTTTTTCAGTGGATTTATTCCAGTGGTTCATATACGTGGAAAGCAAATGTAATGTTGTGTTCCAGCTGCTGACTGTGCATGGCCGTACTAAAGAACAGAAAGGACCACTTGCTGGTGTGGCATCTTGGGAGCACATTCAAGCTGTAAGGTTAGTGAGCAGTACCAGTCTTAGTGAATTCCTGCTAACACACTGGATTTTAAACAGATTGTACAGTGGTATTGAAGAGCAAACAAATTTATGTGACAGGAGGAGAATTCCTGGGTTGACTCTAATTCTCAGTTTTATGCATCTGTTTTATTCATTGGAATAGAAAAGCTGTAAACATTCCTGTATTTGCAAATGGAAACATCCAGTGTCTCAGTGATGTGGAAGAATGCATCCGTAAGACAGGAGTACATGGTGTCATGAGTGCAGGTAAAGAACATTAACACTTCTACTCTGATGAGAATATGAGTTGTTTCTTATTCCCTTAGCAGCCTTGCATACATTTGTTAAAAACTTACGTCAGATTGACTTGGTGAACAGCTTTGCTTGACAGCTGAGTGGCCATTCTCCCTCATCTTACACTGGTCACCTCATACCAAGAATAGGAACCCCTTAAGATTGGTAAAGAATCGTTATGTTGGACTTGCAATACCATTGACTCATTGAGCTCAAATGTAATTACCTGACATATGGGAGGCATATGGGGCTCCTGTGGTCCTGGAATATTTTTGTGACATCTGTTAATCAATGGAACAGTTTTTGAATGGTTCTCAATGAACTAAGTGCATCTGTGGGTTAATATTCCTGCAGGTGGTTCATGTTGGGTTGGGACAAGAAAGAATTGACATAACTTCCTACAGGAAGAGCTAGGATAGGCGTCAGAAAAGCTTCTAATCACTCACACAATCAAAGAAGGGTTGTAGAATCTTGGTTTTAGATAATACTGGTTAACAAAAAGCTTGTGAAGCCAGTGGAGAAAAGCACAGTGAGAAGCTGTATTTGTGAATTTGGGCCAGACAAATATCAATACAGATATAAGGCAAGACACCTGTCATTTCAGTGTTTAACCACTGGGCAACAAAAGCAGTGATTTCTCTATTAATTGGTTTACTGTCTTCCTGTCAAGGTTATATGCCTTTTTAGAAACAGAACTTTAATTAGATATGAGCTGTTCAGTGCAATTAGGAATTGCATAGTGAAATATAGTATCCCAAGGTCAGGCTGGAGTATTACGGACCTTGTGTTCCTTTTGAGAGTACGTGGGTGATGTGTCTGTGGCTGTAGGATCACAGAAGAGATGATCAAACTCCAGAGCAGAGATTTGGGCCTTTGTTTCAATCCTGAAATGAAAGTTTGAGTATTTATTTTCGTTCCCTAGAAGGTAATCTTCATAACCCAGCTTTGTTTGAGGGCCGGAACCCATTGGTGTGGGAGATGGCTGAGGAGTACCTGGAGATCGTGCGGAAGTACCCCTGTCCATTGTCTTATGTTAGGGCTCATCTCTTCAAGCTCTGGCATCACACGTGAGTATCTCCATAGAACTCTTTTATGTTTTCAGGGCTCATCCTGCTTAGAAAGTGTCTGGGCTTTCTGGACAAGGATTTGTTTGGCCAGAATGAGTATGCTGCAAAGTTTTCTTTCCTGGACCTGGCTGGAGAGGGTGTGGGCTGAGGTCTTTACTGTTTATTTCGTATCAGGGAAACAGGGCATGGCAAATGAACAAGTTGCCACAAGATCAGCCAGGGTGTGATCTCACAGCACGCCAGCTGCAATGTGGTAATTGCCCATCTGCACACACTTCATGGCAAGCACAAGTTAACTATCTCCTTGTTCATTGTGAGGCAGAGTGCTGTTGCATTTGTTGTGGAGTAAGAGCATAGCTATGGACAGTTACATAGTTATGGGCAGAGAAGCAGATGATGGACTGTACATTCACGTTAGTTTATGTCAAAGTACCTTGGTTGTCTGCTGAGTCTTTATCTGGAAGAGACATATGTGTGCTTCTCTCTGGACTTACAAAGACAAATATAAACTTCTACCAAAGGCAAACAAATCAGGAAAAGTGTATAAAATGTTTTTATGCAGTTATTTTTAGTTGATTGCAGTCTAAATATAACTGATGTTTGGGCTTTACCTCAGGCTTCAAGTTTACCAGCAGCTGCGTGAAGAATTAGCAAAAGTGAAGACTCTAGAGGGCATTGTAGATGTCAACAGGGAGCTGAAACTGCGATGTCAGGTACCAAGATGGGCTCTAATCTCCCAGAACAGCACTGTCTGCACTTGGTGGCAATGTACCAAGTATGTCATAGAGTTGACATCCATTACTCACTTCTCTGGGATTTGTGGCTTACTAACCTTGATATTCGTAGCTTACTAGAGTAGCATCCCCTTAAGCCTGGACAACTTTATGTGGGATAAAGTTGATTTAGGAGTTAGAAATGTGCTTCACTTCATCTGTCATAGATGTTTTTTAGCCTATATGTAATAGTCAGTAATTGTTAGCCTGAATTTCAATTTGTGATTTCCTGGAGTTTGAAGTGTTATTTAGTGTATTTTCTGACAACTCCAAGAAGACTGACTGTAACTCTATGCTGCAGGAAGAAATAGCTAATCAGAAAGAAGGAGAAAAGCCAAAAGAAGGGTTGCCTTTTTTCCACTGGATCTGTCAGCCATACATCAGGCCAGGGTGAGTTACTTTTATTGATACTTACAGGTACTCATAGGCCTTTCCCACCCATACCGTTAAAAAAAAAAAAAAAAAAAGAAAAGAAAAGAAAAAAAAGCCTGAAGAAGACTTTGCATTATCTGTATTCTAGTTTGGTTTTTTCCTAGTTATTGCTTTGTTTGTGGGGATGTTGCTCATTGTTTGCATCTTCACCTTTGGATCCTCCTCAAATTTCTCTCTCTCTCTCTCTGGAAAGTAAAACTTCGGAGTCCCACAGCAGCTAGCAGCTGAGAACAAGAACCTGATGTGCCTAATTTAGTGGGCCAACTTTAATTGGCTTTCCTACTGATATATCTGATAGTGTGTCTGTTATTAACTGCTAGTGTTAACCAAAACAGCTAGGTTTGTCTATCCCATTTCTAAGGGCAATGACACTTCATTTCCACAATAGAAAGGTTTATGGTTTACCCAGATTTCTGTAAACCAAAATAATGGTCAGGGAACAGCTACTCCTTCCCTTCAGTCAACTTAGGATGAAATTCACTGTTTCAGGCCAAAGGAGAGATGCAGGGAGAATGGAGATAGTGGAACTGAAAAAGGTGTGCGAGGAAAACGTGCTCTGGAAGAAGAGGAAGATGGAAATTCTGAGCTTCTGTCAAAGAATAAACAAAAAAAGAAGTTAAGAAATCCAAATAAAAGCTTTGATCCATCTTTAAAACGTAAGTTACATTTATTGGCATAAATATATGGAGATATGCTGATACCACTTTCAACATAACTTGCCGCTAAGAATTTTCCTGGCTTGTGTACTTGTAGAAACTTCTTTGAAAAGAGGAGGAATTGTTGCTATTGAAATTTCAATAGCAGGCAACATGATTCAAATAATGTTCACTAGTAAAGGAAACAACGATCAAAGTAGTAGGTCACTGATTCTCTCTAAGCATCTTTTTAAGATCAAAATTATTTACAAACTGTATTGTAGCTATCATTAGCATTTGAAGTAGAAATTTTGTATGAATTTTAAGCTGATGTCCTCCTGTTTTATGCTTGACTTGAGGATTAAAATTTTCAATGTTTGGATTTTAGCATAGAAGCACTTAAAAATTCAAAGTATTTTTACCTTTACACTGTTACTGGAGGTACTGTATTTTTATTTCAAAATGAGTCTCTGTCTAGAAAAGCACCAAGCTTTTCTGGTTCTGATTTTTTTTTTTAAACTTACTTCTTCCACATAAAAATACCATTGGTGAAATCAGGTTTCTCTCTCTCTCTTTCTCTCTCTTTCTCAGCCAAGTATGCAAAATGTGATCAATGTGGAAACCCTAAGGTAAGTCGGTACAGGTGTCCATCAAAGCATTTCCATTAAATGGAAATTAAATGTCCATTCAGTGTCTGGATGGAGATCAGTGACACGTGGTGTGCCTCAGGGGTCTGTACTGGGACCAGCACTGCTCAATGTCTCCATCAATGATGTGCGTAGTGCGATCAAAGTGTCCTCAGCATACTGGCAGATGACACCAAGCTGAGTGGAGTGGTGACACACCTGAGGGACCTGGACAAGCTCAAGCAGTGGCCTGTGGGAACCTCTGAGGTTTGACAAGGCCAAGTGCAAGATTCTACACTTGTTCAGGGCAACCATGGTATCAAATCCAGGCTGGGGGGAGGCACAGACTGAGAGCAACCCTGCCCAGGACTTTGGGGTGCTGGTGGGAGAGAGGCTGGTCATGACTCACCAATGTGCACTCACAGCCCAACAGCCCCTGTGCTCTAGGCTGCATCAAAAGCAGCATGGACAGCAGGTCACGGTGGGGGGCATTCTGTGTAGCACCCCTGCCTGGGGCTCTGCATCCTGCTCTGGGGCCCTTGGTGCAGGAGACACAGGGAGCTGTTAGGGCAGGCCCAGAGGAGGCTACAAAGATGATTGGGGGATGAAGTCCCTCTGTCAAGGAGACAGGCTGAGAGACAGGGGGGCTGTGCAGCCTGGAGAAGAGAAGGCTCTCTGGGGAGCCTCACTGCCCCTTCCAGTGCCTTGAGGGGACTTAAAAGAAAGACAGCGGTGGAATTTTTAGCGGGGCTTGTTGGAGTAGGACAAGGGGCAATGGGTTTGAAGAGAGGTAGAAGTTGTTTTTTATGGTGAGGCAGTGACCCAGGTTTCCCAGAGAGGTTGTGGATGCCCCATTCCTGGAAACATTCAAGGTCAGGTTGAACAGGGCTCTGAGCAACCTGATCTAGTTGAAAATGTCCCTGCTTTTTGCCTGGGATTGGAGTAGATGACCTCTACAGGCTCCTTCCAACCCAAACTATTCTTTGATTCTATTCTGTTATTCCAAATCCAAAGGTAGGTCTGTGCCAGTGCCCAGTGACACAGGTGCATGCCAAGTCCTGCTGATAAGTGTGTGTTTGGGGGGGAAAGCCCATACTTGGGCAAAAGCTTTTTAACCATTAACTGTAACCAATCTCTGAGGTTGAAGGTGCTGCACAAAAATCCTTAACATACATAACAGATTCTTTGAGAGACTTTGCCTTCCTCTCCAAAAAAGTGCAGTCCTGCTGCTGCTGAGGGTATTTATTGCTGAGACAGTTGAGTGAGTTAATTGAATTTCTGAAGATATCTTGGAAACAAATCTCCAGACTTCTACACATGTATGACATGCATATTTTACTGTGAAATGAAAAACAACCCCCTCTTATTGGGGTTAGTGGTGGGTGGAGTTTTTCTGCAAAGGAAAAATTTGAATAACTGGTGTGGTTCTTAGTGTAAAATAAAAATACTTCATGTCATCGCAGTACAGCCTGCAGTGTCAGGCAGCACCTGCAGCTGTTTTGTGTTGTGTTTGGAACTCTGCCCTTATCAAAACAAGCCTAAGCACCTCCTCATCCTCAGTCCTGCCTTTGCAATAAATTACATTGACTTTCACTATTAGCAAAGCGAAATGAGGCAGCTGGTTTTACAGGTTCTGTATTGAAATTTCAAATATTTTGATATTTGCAAAGAGTTCGTTTTGCTTTTGCTTGTTTATTTTTTCTCTTGGGGGAACATAGCTATTTGCTTGACAGGGTGATGTTGCTGAGCTGTGTAAGCAGAGTTATTGCTGCTAATATACCTGTAAAGTGGGGTGTAAGATATAAGTAATTTTGTGTTCTAGCTTAAAAATTAGCATTACATACACCTCAGGGGCAGGGGAGCCTGCAACACAACCATATGATGTTGCTCCTTGTTGTAACACTGTTACTGCAGCAAAGCAGTGGCAGCCAGCTGGGGCTTAATTTGAAGTTGCAGCTACTGAAAAAAATGGGATTTTTTTTTGCTGTGTTCATCATTGGGAAAGCATTGAGCACTAGGCTGGCCTGCTTTCAAAGCCATCCTGTTTCATAGCTAATCCAGGTGTCATTGCTTGGTGCATAAAGCAAGATTGTCTGCACCAGGGCTTAGACTTATTTTTGTTTTGCTGTTGCATCACTGTAATGCTGCAGGTAGCTCTTGAAATCTTCTGACCAGGTCTGTAATTATTTTTTTTTCCGCTAGATTATGTGCTTCTGAGCTATGTCATTAAATGGGGTAGGGGTGTGTGGAGAAGGAAAAGGATAAGGAACTCAACTAAAGCCTCCCTAAACATGAAAGGTTTTCTGACTAGGGTGAAGGGAACCATGGTACACAATATCAACCCCCTTTTCTAAACTGTATGTGAGCAAAGCAGCCCCGAGACCTAGGCTCATTCTGCCACCTCATCAGGTAGCCAAGACTCAGCTGCTGCCGTCCCCTAAGGGTCACACATTATACTTTTAATAAATATGCAGGTGTATTTTAAGATACAAGTAGGGAAGTAATTCTGGTGGTAACATATTGTAGGCATAGATGCAGATGGTAGCACTGTGTTTCATGCTGCAGAGAACTAGAGCAGGCTCGCCAGCACCAAATGAGTTCATGCTTGTTCCAGAGGGCTTATGGCATGTGGCTGCTTGTGGTGGGTAGCTTGGGCTGCCCAACAGGCTGTGGGGGCTGCACAAGTTGAATGTGGGTTGTTTTTTTTTTTTGGTCAGTTGGGTTTTTTTTGTTCTTTATGTGCAAACAGCAGATAGCACCCAATATGACATCAACTCCATCATCTTCATTAGGCTGAGTACACGGTTTTTTCCAAAGATCTGAAAGTGCAGATCTGTATTGTTACTTATTATAGTAAACAGTAATAATTTTATTTTCACTGACACAAGCTTCTTTATACCACTGTCCCAACCCAGGGCACTAAATGTGTGTTTAACATGTGCCGAGGATGCTGTAAGAAAAGAGCATTCAAGGAGGTAGCAGATTGTCCAGGTAAGTGCATCTGGCCTTAACAAGCAAACATCTTATCCATCTCCCATCTATATTCGTTACTGAATCTTTGGGTTATGGGGTGTAGGTGAGTGTTAAAATCTACATACTACCTACATGTTATGTAAAAGTTTGTAGTACCATTTTAAAAGACTGCTCTTCCTTCTCTATGTCATTGCTCCTGCTTCTAAAGCCTTGGG
This sequence comes from Melospiza melodia melodia, assembly GCF_035770615.1. Lineage (NCBI taxonomy): Eukaryota > Metazoa > Chordata > Aves > Passeriformes > Passerellidae > Melospiza > Melospiza melodia. The sequence goes on along the minus strand of NC_086217.1, from coordinate 12,781,609 downwards.
ATGTGGTTTCCAGTCTGTAACGACCCAGTCTTTATAAGGAATGAGGTATTCTGTTGACCACTGTAGTCACCTCATTTTAGGATGTTGGTTTGGGGTTTTTTCCCCCTTTTGCTTTTTCAGGTCATGGACTACTTTTTAAGACCAAGTATGAAAAATCCCTTTCATGGCAGCACAGTCAAAAAGGAATTCAGACCCCAGAGATCAGTCAGAGAGGAGACACAGAGGTGGGGGAGACAGCAGTGCTGAAGGAGGCTGGTGACAGTACAGGGTAAAGCTTTGGAAATGAACAGTCCAAGAGCTCCTGCCAGACCTACACTAGTTCCCTGGGCCAAAGAATGTGTCATCTCCAGCTCACTGTCAGCTGTGTGAACTTCTTCCACATAATTAAGTTCTGGAAAAGTTTTATTTAAGTAAAAAACTGCTTACTCAGGGAATTATCCTGCATTTGAAATAAAAGAGATGCAATTAAATGTGTAATGCTGTATTTGAAAGACTGAAAATGCTGCATTTTTGGGTGGAGACAGTTTCTGTAACCTGCCATTACACTCTGCCTCCTGTATGCTCATTAACCCTTCATGTTCTGTTTTTAATACTGGCAACTAAGTTTATTGTATTAGAACAGGTTTCTGGCATACTAAAAATAGCAGTGTCACTTCCTCACAAACAGAAAATGTGTCACATTTGTTAGTGTTGTAGTAGGCTTCATTTTTAATGCAGAAAGGAAAGCAGCAGTACTTGGAAAATGTGAATGTAAAACTGTAAGATCTTGCTATATCCACATTAACAATTATTAGTTTCTTACAGTATGATCACACTTATCAGTCTTCCATGAGCCAAAGGTTGGGGGAGGATGAAATCTCTATTTTAACAGAGAGGGTTATCTAAAAATATGTGGGAAGTTGTAACCAAGTCCAGTAGTATTTCCTTGCTCAAGGTCTCATACTTCATGATGTAGTCATTTGTCCTTTACATGTGATAAATTCTGAGAGATGTGACAAAACCAGATGCAGGTCCTACACATGCCTTTTTTAAAGATGGAAACTTGAAACCACCTCTTCCACTTCATGTGGAAATAGTCCACTTCTTCCCTTGCACAGGCATACATGCTAAAGCTGTCAAGTAGTCTGAGTTTCCTGGTCTGTTCCCCCTCTTGGAGTAAAAAACCCAAATATGTATTATCCTAGAATTTCAAACTGTTTAATTGACCTCTCCCCATTAACAGTTTCCCAAAAAGATCAGAAAGCTCAGACATTCTCCTGTTCAAAGTCTGCAAAGGCAAAACAGCCAGTTCCAGCACAAGAGAACTGGGGCTGTGTGAAACCCTCTCATAAATACAGTGTTGTCACTGTATTTATGAAGTACCAGAAGTACTAGACCAGTGTGAAGGAACAGTCAAGGTGGCTTTTGGCTCCTAAATTCAGGAGGAGCCTTACACTTGAGAGTAGTAATTGGATACCATTCTATAAAGAATTAGTATTTAAGGTATATTTGTCCCTCCCTCCATACCAAGGCATTTCTTAACAAGCACAATGGAGAAATGCAGGTAGACCTTATCTTGTCCACTCCTGTCCATGGCATGGCTGGAGGCTGCCACACTCCTGACACAGAGCTGAAAAACTGCTCAGTTTGGCACTGCAACATAGACCCACCTCTGTGCATCCAACTGCAAATCACCACACTAATGGAAAAAAGTTTCAACCTGAACTTTCAGCAGCTGTGCAAGAAGATGCCAGCCTTGCAGTACTACGGCGAAGCTGTCCAGATGAGCCACGGCTCACTAAGCAATGCTTGTGAACTCGGAGCCCCAATTGCAACATGACAAAGCCAAGCCACTTACTGTTCACACTGAGCACACCTGCACTAACAAGGGATTACTTTCAGGCTAGGCAATATACTAATTATTCTGTTTATCTCTAATCAAAAGATTGTAGTTTGCCAGCTCAGTAAGGTCAAGGCCTGTTTTGTTTCTGTTTCACAGGCCCTTAAGGAGATAAACACTATTTTATTTTCATGGAGTAGGGGGAAGAAAAGGCAGTGCTCTGAATGTAGAATGATGCTGAAAATGATGCTCAGTCTTCAGGAAAATGGGTTCTCACATCTAAATTATTTTCAGAGGCACACAAGAAAAAGCTGGGGTATTTCACAAAAGAAAAAAAGAAAGCCAACTGCCTTTATTTGAGAAACAGGTTATGACATGAGATATGAGAAAGCTCTAAAAAAATTTAAAGACAAAAAGGTGCATCAAAACAAAGACTGAAACTCTGAGATTTCAGCATGTATTTACGGGGTACAAACCTTGAAGTGCAGAGAGTTCACAGTTGTATCGACTACAGGCAAAGGGAGTACAAAGCTAGAGCTGAAGGCTTAGAGAACTGAAACAGTGGTACCTGTAGGGTCAGGGATAAAAAGAATACCCAGCCTGATCTACCACCTAAGCCAGACTTTTCAGGTCCTGCCACTTGAGTTCTTGTTTGAATTAGACCATCTCTTGCTAATGTCCTGCAGTCTGTAGCTTCAGTAACTCTACCAAGGCCTAAGCTTGAGTTACTTCTTTGATGTCAAGAAACTTAATTGCATTATGAAGTTACCAAGCTTCTAATTAGTGAATCTTGTACATTTTCTCTTAGAGCTTGACATGACCTATTAGCCAGTTTCTGTTCCCCTTTCTAATTAATTTAGCCTAATCAAGTTATCCTATGAGAGAATCTAAAGCTACACAGTAACCCTATGAAATGTTGAATGGAGTTCAGAGATCCTTAAGAACACAAAAGCCAAAACAACATTACTTTAACTAAAAAGCTCATTTGCAAAGCAGACAAGTAATCCTTTCCCTATTCTCTAACAGCATCAGAGGAAGCAGAATTCAGTTCCACACCAGTTTGGTGGTTTTCACCCTACTGCAAATTCACAGCTGATGGAATACCAGAGAAGTAAAACACTGACTTGTCTCAACCTCAGCTGTCACAAGCAGATGGTTATAAAACATACTAAGAGCACTGTCTCATGCAGCACACTGCTGCCCCACTGCTATCTGCTTCATAAAGAGTAATGAAGATGGCAGAAGAATCTCAAATAGTCAAATTTATTTGGCTGAGACTTTAAAAGAAAAATGAATCAGTGCTTGACAAGCACTTTCTACCAATACACAATGGGTCTTTGTCAGATTGAAGTTTCCTCTTTATTCTTTCCCTGAAAGTTTATATTACATTGCACATATCAGAAATAATACCTTATTCAGTGGCAGTTTTTGGGAGCTATCCAGAGGATGGAACAGTGCTGAGACCTTTGCTGCAGAGTCACAGAAGAGATGTACAGGTCACACTCACATGGCCTGGGACAAAGACCGAGCTCTGTTATTTTCTCCCTCACTTAGTGACACCTTTCAGCCAAAAGCAGCTCATAGATGATGCTGCAACAGCCATGGTCCTCTAAACAGACCTCCCCCTGCAAAACCTAGCAACACAGACCACAGTGCTGGACAAGTTCTGGGCAGGTAATTACCAATCACCCCAAACTAACACTAATCTCACAGTGGCAGCTTCTACATTACCACTTACAGTGAGTGTGCTAATTAAAACTGCCTTTGCCAAAAGAATAAGGTTTTTTCAACTGTTTTTCCTTTAGTCCTAGCAAGGTCATGTAAAGAAAGCAGGATTTACACTGCATGAGGAACCTGTCATGGCCTACCACTGGCACTTCCTTAACAAAAAGGTGCTGCACAAGTTCATTAAATCCATACGAATGGGCCTCTCTGATCATATCTTAGACATACCAACACGCTACACATTCCACAAAACTTCATCACTGAATGACCTTGGTGGTCACAAGGAATCACTGAAAATTCAATCTATGTGGGTCACTATTTCCCCATTTATTACTTGGGAAATTACATAGAGATTTAAAGTAAGAATCATTTTTACTGGGGGAGACTGCTTATGAATGCAATTTTCCTAGAACTATATCCATACTGTGTTGTATTTTGTGGGGTTTGAGACTGGCAGGCAGTTAGGACTGAGGCAGGTGTTGAACAATGTCTAGAAGAAACATGCCTGTACAGCCCTGACTCCCATCTACAAGATCCAAAAGCAACAGCAGCTTCTTTCACAGGCTAAAGGAGAGAGTTACATGCCAGTAATTCTGCACAAAGCACCCACAATGCCAATGTAATAAAAGAGAAATGCTTGATAACTCCCAAAGAGGCTGCAAGCACTCTTGTCTGGGGGGACAAAAACTTAACCACGCCTGCCAGCATACAGAATGGCCTCGGGCCACAGCCAGAGCTGGAAACTGCTGGTGCCACCTTGTGGGGCCCTTGTGGCTGCTGAGGGATGTGTGATGCCGCTGGTGTCTGGAAGTACAGAGACTCCAGTCAGCTCAAGACACCACTGAGGAGTCCTGCAGCAGAAATCCTCCAGCAAGGGACTGATATAAATAAATAAATAAATAAAATAAAAATCCCAAAAGTGGGAGCACAGACGGTCACCTGGCATGGTGCACTTCACTGGGATGCAAAACCACCTCCCAAAGAGCAGAGTGTAACATCTTTTCCTGATAAATACTATCACTGGCCCATCTGTGGAAGAAAGCAAAAATGTTTGAGTAGCATTCAGGACTGAAAAGCTTCCCTTCAACACAAATAAAAGTACTTTCCCTGCATTTCTTATAAGGATGTACAGCAATTTACCCAAGGACTCAACTTGCCTTTCTCACTAAACTGGCCATCAGCGATGCTTGACACTCAGTTCTTCCCTCAAAAATGAGAGAATTTTTCCATGCCAAATGTAACCAAAGACCTTACAGAAACTATTGCTTCCATTTTCAGCACCTAAGTAATAAAAAGCATGGAAAGCCAGGAGAGACCACTGTTGCTACAGGAATTTTGCTGTTCGAATGTTCCTTCAAACTGCACTTTCTTTACATTTCATCCAAGCTGCATCTCCAACCAGATCAGAAAGCAAAACAATTGCCTGTGAAACGTCATGAAGCTTAGCAAAAAAACAGAGGCTTGAGATCAAAATACCTAAAACTCAACTTTAACACAAAATTCCATTTACTCAGAAGTTTTTTAATCCTGCTGTTTAATGCACTAGATATAACAACTTTTTTTTTTTAAAAAAAAAGCATGAACACATTAAAAGTAACATCTGTAGTCACTTGCCAGACCAGTCAGGGATGGATCAAAATTCTCAGCTTGCCTTATGGATTAGATGAATAAAAGGCAGCAGTGACTTCAGAAAATTCAGTGCATATCTCTTTTCATGAACACAGGAGGATAACACACACACACACACACACACACACACACACACTGGGCTGCCACCTTTAACCCCTTTATAAAAAGAAAAGCAAAATAAATGCACCTGGAGAGTGGGCACTAGACTTACTCTTTTTAGGGCTTCCACAAGACTTGAGTGGTGTTCTATGGCATTTATCCATTCTACCCAAAACAACTGTTGCACATGCGGGGAACCCATCACACACTATGGCAGTAAGACTGGGCAGACGGCAATATTTGCATGAAGTAGAGATTTACTGCTATGATAACACTGGACCCTAAAGCCAGGTCACACACAAGAGGGAAACACATCAGGAAACAGTTCTTTGAAAATAGAGACCAGAGAGAGAGAGAACCCGGCTGCAGGTAAACATAAAACCCTAAAATAAAGGCCTGTGACTGAATGCATGGAAGCAATGCCATGTTTTCTGGTACAGGTGAAAATTCTCCAAGAGTTTCTCAAAGGAAATCTCCTTCCCCCATCAGAACTCTAGTTCCAAAATTGAGAGCAATGCACTTGTAAGTTTATTTGGAAAAAAGAAAGCTCAGCATTGCTCAAAATTGAGGCAATACTTTCAGGCCAGCAAAATTAATCTTATATCGTGTCTGTCCATTCAACTAACTATTTTTGCAACTTTGAAACAAGAAAACTATTAGCAACTGAAAAACTCTCAACTCAGCATCTGTACGGATAACCTGAAGCTCTTTATGGAGTGGTGGAAGGAGAGTGAAGGTTTCTACCAAAACTGAAATGAAGACTCATTTTTAGGGATGCTGTTTTTAAAAAGAATTTCTTTTCAAGGAGAATTGAAGTTATTGGAATATTCATATTATCCACCACCAAACCCTGACTCAATCCGAGCAAGAAGTGAGGGAGATAGGGACAGTTTGTGAAGCTCAGCAGTTAGTGGGTGAGACACTGGGTACAGTCCTGAGGGACCATTTCTTTTGGTAGTGCACGAAGTTTTTCACATGTTGGTGCTCATTCTGGATTGGCTGTTAGCTGGAGTGAGCTCCCCTTGGCTACCTTCCCTCGGAGGAGACTGCAACAAGACCAAAACACATCCTAGTTAGTGATGTGTAAATATTCTGCAGCCTGCTTCCTGAGAGACAAAATAAAGCACAGGTGAAGCACAGCAGGATGGCAGCAGGGGGAGAGGGGAGAGCATACCCCCAGGTTCATTAATGATGGTTTTGTATTAACAACTTCTACAGTTCACAAAAAGTTTTCATAAAAAAGTCAAACCAGAACTTTTAAGCCACTCTTACCGACTATGTACAAGGTGCTGTTGACCCCAGGAATTGAATCCTATCTGACATTTAGTAATCACAGGGATTAATATACTATAGAAATTAACACATTTTGTGCAGATGGCCTATCCTCCCTAAAGGCATCCTTTTCAAACTGTAATCCAGAAAGAATACTCCTAACAATTAATGCTTCTTTTACTTCCTCTGCTGAAAAAATTACTTCAGACAATCTTTATTGAGAAGGTAGAAGATACGTCTACCAAGGACTGGACCAAAGGAGTTATTCAGAATTAACCCAACCATATAAACTTCAAAGGAGCTTCTGAGCTGTACAAACAGGTTAATCTACTGGCTAAAAACACTTGTTCCTTATATATTAAGTATTTACTACTGTAAGAATTTGTCCAATCAGGAACCTGATAGATTGGCTCCCTTCCAGAATCCTCAATTCACCAACTTTCATAGTTTTACTTAACCCTGCCTTTAAGTCTCAGTTGAGCAGGGCCATACCTTGACATGGATCTGGTTGCGCAGGACTGCGGCTCGCAGGATCATTGCTTTGGCACGGCGCTGAAACTCTTTGCCCATCTGTAAAGACTTCTCAAAAGTTGTGCTGCGCTGATCTACATCTCGAGCATACAGAATCTGTAACCAATACAGAGAACTGAACATGGGAGCTGTGCCAGGGTTCCACAGCAGGAAAACAGCTAAGGCATTATGGAGCCTGAGGTCACACACAGTTCACCCCTACTGAACACACCAGGCCCAAGAGATGAATGCACCTTTCCAAGCCTCTCAGGAATGGAGCATTTCTAAACTTAGTAAGCCTGTTCAGTCTCTAATTCATGGGTGAAATGCACTCACCTTACTGTGCGAGTCTATTCTGGCATTGATCAGTCCCTCCAAGATCAGCTGAGTGAGTTCATCTTCCAGAGCAGCCACTGTGGTGTTAAAAGCAGTGGCCATCTTGCGCATGTCTGCCGACACATAGGGGCTGAAGTACTAAGAAAAAGAAGAAAATATTCAGCTGCACACTCCACCCTTTAAGAAACTAGGAGAAAAGTAATTGCAAAGAAATGGCCTATCTCCCTGTTTATCCACCTCTGGGATGACAGGAACAATTACCTGGATAAGGGCACGATTTCGAATCTGGGTATAAAGTGTCCTGACATGAGGTGCAAGGTACATATCTAGCAGCAAGTTGTCCTGCGCAAAACAATAAACCACATCAGAAGCTGAGAAGCAATCTGGAAAAATTATATTATTCCTGTGTTCTGAAACATTTATGCGTATATACTTAAACCTTAAGAATATTATACTACAGGAAGACAATACAATAAAACAAGAATGAATAAAAAACATAGGAATATGTTTTAAATATTTATAATTTCTCTCTACAAATAAACTATTCCTAATTTCCATGCACCACACCAAGAGACACAGAAGACAGAGAAGACCTGAACATTTAGTATCTACTTTTGACAATCACGGCTTCTCACAAAAGCCTAGGCAAAGGGAACTTTTAGGGTCTGCTCTGCACTGCTCTCCTGCAACTCACCTTCATCTCATCCAGCATCTTCAGGCATGAAGCATACTTAGATTCATAAAACTTGAAGATGATGTCACGAACCTGTGGCTCCAGCTCCAAAAACAATTTGAAGGAGCTACAGATAAAGATGGCAGTGATCAGACATTGGAACCTGCCACTTAAATACCCCATAACCTCATCACTCCAAGTCACAAGGTTAAAAACTCTCACTATCATTACAAAAAGATTCCAAGATTTTACCCTCTAACAGACCAGACAGCCCATTTTCACCAGGGCTAGGAGCCTGGAACACAGAGAGATAGAGCACAGCATCAGAGCTGT